>NC_140968.1:20257058-20322058 GCF_056783735.1 Eptatretus burgeri
GCGGCCACATCCAGGGAGGTTGGCTCCAGTACGATGGGCCTTAAACTTCCTGAAAACATTGTATATGGTGGACACAGGAACATCAAGGTCTCTGGAGATGGACTTGTAGCCTTGAGATCATCCATACTTGCCTACAATCTTGCGTCTGACCTCCTCAGACATTTCTCTGGTTTTCTTTCTTTTCTCCATGCTCATTGCAGTACACACAGTGACACAAAACAGCAGAATGACTCCTTTTCTCAATTCAAACTGGTTGAATGAGTGGTTTTTATACTGCAGGCACCTGCAACTCACCATTGGTGAGTTCAATTCCAAAGTAAACGAGAATCACCTGCTTGAAATATAATTATTTCTCACAACTTCTAAATGGTGCCAATAATATTATCCGGGCCATTTTCGGATTTGTGTGTGGAATTAGCTAAGATTTCATAATTTTTTCAGCCCTTTTGGTTTTGTTCCACTGCGAAACAAAGAAATACATATGTGGACACTAAAATATATTTTCACTTCAAAACATTTTCTGGAAGAAATGGTGCATTAGTTGAAAAAAGTGCAAGGGTACTAATATTTTTGGACACGACTGTATATTATGTAATCGTAAATGTTCATAAAACCTATTTTATTTAAAGTTATAACCTTAACCTTCAAGCAATTGACTGATTTCTCAACTGCCCAGATCATCAGCTGGACACCGTTTTCAGAGGTTTCGATCCTTTCAGCCCAGAACCTCTCCAAATGGTGGATCCACAACCCTCGTTGCAGGTCCACATCAGAAGATTACTCACCATCAATGGACCTATGACTTCAAAGTTGTGCCCAGACAGTAAGTCAATGCAGCAATGCAATATCCTTATTCAAACTTAATTTTTACTTTTATTTCAAGTATCATTGCATATGAATAACTCTAATCATACACCACTTTACCTAAACCAATAAAAGGCAGTGTGTCTCCTCCATAACTCCAAAACCATGAAACCTAGTGGCCTGAAACTGCATGCAAACGAAGAAAACTCCAAGGAAATGCATGAGTGAAAATTAGGTGTTTGGGTTACCTTTTGAAGGTAATTAACGGCCTTATTTAATTACATTGTTTGTCAGGCGTTTCCTCGGCCACCTCGCTCTTTGGACTCGAGGCTTATCCTGGGTAACTTCGGTGGGGTCTGAAGCTGCCATGTTTTTGGGCCTGCTCAACCATGCCTTGACTTGGAAGAGGCCGCAATGATTGCTTAACTATAAAGTTTGTTTTTTTCACGTTCCTCACTCATATTATCGAATGCCCCTGTTCATCACAGCTACGAATTGCTGGGTAAATTGCAATGCTTATAAACGCCTGGAGATGGCAGCGTTCGTGGCTTTATTTTATTTTCGCACATGCCATAACCTTGAGAATCTCTTGAACGAAGCAGAATTACAAAATTTAAGCTCCGGAATCGAACTTACAAGCAGTTTCAACTTCTAAAAAAGTGTTCATTTGTCCAATTCGGACATATTTGACATCTCGGGCATCTCCGGAGTCTGGGAGGTGTATGTTTAATATGACGGTTCAGTGATTGCTAATTACGTGCCAAGTGAGCCGTTTCTTATCAACCGTTTCATTGGAGTTCTTAAGCGACTTGGCAAGTGCTCTACAATAGTCACGCTGTCACTGAAAACTGTATGTTGATTGACTTGAAAAAAGTCCAGTGGCACTCGCATGCATTGTTGGCCACGTGTTGTTCTGCAGTGAAATAGGCGCAAGCTGGCTCGCTGAAAAAGTGAAATTTTATTTTCCTCGACGTTCCTCTTTTTGTTCTTCCATTATACGACCCATCACTTCGACATCCATCCATATATAATTTTTTTTTAACGCGATGTGCTTTCATTAATTATCGACCCGTCACTTCGACATTCATACATATAGATCAATAAGAAAAAACTCAATCGATCTCATGTTCGGGGTTCCTCTATGTTGGTTTGAGCGGTGAAAAGCATTGACCGACATTTTGTGTTCTCTTTGGATTATCATATATTTCAATTACATTTTGTTAATCTTTTGCTTGAATTAAATATTTAAAGAATTATTTAAAGACTGCATGCATCCCTCACTTCGCACTCGTGCGTTCGTTCCTTCTCGCGACAAGCTGCTTCCCCATCCTCTCTGATTGCCTGCCTCCTATGCCTTCCTCTTCTTCCTTCCACTTACGTAATGCCCATCAATCATCAACCTCAGGGGCGTGACTTCACCCGCCATCACCCTTGGAGGCGGGGCTTCTTGCCCACTTGATCATGTTATAAAAACGCAATTCTTCCATGGTTTGTAACACAAAAACATTGAGAAAGTCACAGGGGGACAATCACATACTGGGGAACTTGGCCTTAATCCCCATGTAATTTACACTGCACCACCCCCCCCCCCACTACTCCCGTGTGATGACCCGTTAGACCAGTGTTTCTTAAGGTGGGGCGCACGCCCAATGGGTGGGGCATGACAATATTTTGGTGGGGCATGAGGATTCAGAATTAATGAAACAATATATGATCGCTTTCACAGCTTTGCTACGAGTTCCCTTCTTGGTTGACTCAGCTATTTCTGGTGGATTTATCTGAAGTACCACAGCAATACCAAGAGGAGTTATGTGAGTTGCAACAAGATGAGTCTGTGAAAACTATTTTCAAGACCAAAGGAACCATGATGTGGCTGTCTGAGGAGAGCGAAAAGAAATACCCACACTCAACAACTTTGGCAAGGGGAGTATTGATAAATTTTACATCATCTTATTTCGTCGAATGTGGATTTAGTGTTGTTACCGATTTGCTGCAAGCTAAGAGAAATCGACTGGTAATCGCAAAACGTAGTGATTTAAGGCTGAAACTGAAACGTGTATTGTGACGTGTGGTGAGGCGTCGCTCTCCTTCCCCCTTCCTCGCTTTCCCTTCCCCCTTCCTCGCTTTCCCCTCCCCCCTTCCTCTCTTTCCCCTCCCCCCTTCCTCTCTTTCCCCTCCCCCCTTCCTCTCCCGTCCCTCTTTCCCCTCCCCCCTTCCTCTATTTCCCCTCCCCCTTTCCCCTCCCTCCTTGGTTTTGCAGGAAGATGGCTCCTCCCAAAAGAAGGAAGTGAACAAGAAGAGAACTTGCCAAAAAATGACTTGTGAAAGCTGTAGTGTCGTGTAGAAGATGCTTAGCAGGCAGACACGAGCGGGGGAACAGTCGAGCCCGGCTGTGGGGTACAAGCGCGAGCGCGGGCGTACTTTGCCCGCGGCTCTCCTTTATTACGTACTCAACACACTCACGAGCCGTGGCACTACTACGACGCCTCAGGCGGCGCGCACTCCTTATATTCCTGGCAGACACGATGCTCACGACGACCACTCCCTCCATCATCATCCCCCCGCCCCGCAGGCCCGCAGGCTATACCACACTCCTCCCTCCTAAAACTATGATTATTAAATGATCACCATCATAATAAGCATAAACAGCACGAAGTACTACGGTATAACAGTAGACAAGGTACAAAAAAGAAAACAGCGAAGTATAAAAGCACATCACATCATATAACGTGTGGAAGCGAGCTAGTGGAGCTGCAACGGCCAGGTTCCGAAGACGGAGGTGCACACAGCACCTACCAAACTTTGACCGCATTACCGATATGAAGCAGCAAGGCGAGAAGCACAGCAGCACTACACAGCGGAAACGCCCCCTGGCGGCTCATGCTTACATGGCCTTCGGCGAGGCCGCGGCGACCTCCCGAGCAAACCTCCCCCGGCACCATTAAACGCCTCCGGCCCACAAGGCGGCCCACCTCCCCCAGGCAGACCTGAAGCAGATAAACATTCCGAGGCCGGAAGCCCGCTGTCTGGAAGCCGTGGCGCCAGCGCCAGACTCGATTGACCTTGGATGGGGGCGCTGAACAGCGCCGCTGGCTGGACGCAACCAATGCTCCACAACAACCCACGCACCACAATCAGTTGAGATGCCAACACCCGTCTAAACGGCCTTGAGCGAACACAGAGAGCTGCGCCCCCGGCGCCAGGCACGTCTGACCTTGCCGCAACCAGAGGTGGGGGTAACGATGACCAGCGCACCAGTCCTGGCTCCGAGTCGATCTCCGAGACCCACACGGCAGTTAGACGGTAGCAACTCCATTTAAACCACACTTCAACCATAGGCTCGTCATACATCAATAGGAATACCACTGGAACCATTGCAAATTCATTTTCCCGTACAGCGCGTTCTTTCGGCAAAATCCCTGCACATGACAAAGCAACTACCCGCGGCCCGGGGCAATGGAAGGCCAACCCAACCTTTTTATTCGCCACCACCGCTCCCAAAGCCACAACATCACATTGACCATACTGCAAAACCCATCGATTGATCTCCGCCAAACCCACTCTCACACAGGACCTGTTGGCATTTATTTCAACAACGTTAAACTGCATCACTAGAGCAAGGAAAAACAAATATGCAATGAACAGCAATCCATAACCCTCATCACGAGTCCGTCTCTTGGTTGTTGACTCGATGTCGCGAACCGTGACTCCCTTGCACGCGACGGGCTCGCTGCAGCTCGCCGTCGAAGCTGCCCGAACAACACAGGCGCGCATTGCCTCATGAACGCCACCGAAGCGCGAGAACTCATCGCGAGAGCTGACATGGCTCCCGCCGCTCCCGAACCGCACATCACCGTTGCAGGCAGCAACGAACGGCCACTCCCGTTGCATCGACGCGGCTCCCGCCGCCAGAACCTCGCCCTCGGTACTCGACGAAAGCATCGAAGAGAGCACCGGCACACCTGGAGGTACGAACTGGAGATCCAGCCCGAGGTGCGCCAGCCAGTCCCGACCCAAAAGGGCGGGCCCCTCCCTTCGCACCACGAACACCGAGAGCCGGGCGCGTCGACCTCGGTAGCGCACTGAGACGTCGGCCCTCGCAAGCGGTGCAATCGCTTCACCGGTGTACGTGTACAGCGACAAGGCCGTCTCGACTAGGCGAACACCGCGAAGACCACGAGTCGCCTGCTCGCCCATGACCGACACTGCAGCCCCGGTGTCCACACAAAACACGGTCGGCTCGCCATTCACTTCGACCTCCACCATGAACGGCGTCGTCATCTCCGGACCAACGGAAAACAGACTCAACCGTGGTTGCATCTCCTGCTCCGGCCCGCCGGCATCGCCATGCCCCGGCTGCAGGCCGATCTCCAGGTCACTGGGGTCCTCCCGCACCTCGTCATCCAAGACCCCAACGGAGGCCCCCGCCATCCGACACACACGCTTCAAATGTCCCACCTTGTGACAATGCAAACACACGGTGTTCTTATACAGGCACATTCGTCGCAGGTGCCGACCACCACACCCCCAGCACCCCTGGAAATCCACCTCGCTCCCGGTGCGATCGTGCTGCGGTGCGCGCCCTCGTCCCGCACCGCCAGACGCGCGTGCAACCTGCGGCACCTGGGTCATCGCGCGGACCCCGGGCTGCGCGACCTGTGGCGCCTGGGTCATCGCGTGAACTCCGGGATGTGCGACCTGCGGCACCTGGGTCACCGCGTGGACCTCGGGACCAGCCGACATGCCCCAGCTGGAGCTACTCATTACGTCCTGGCCAGCGATGGTGCGGACATCCGTGAGTGTCTGCTCGACAGACGAAGCAGTCCCGACCGCCGAGTCGAATGTGACGTCGGTCAACCGCAGGATGGCTGCTACCATCTTCGCGTCTCGCAGACCAGAAATAAAACGATCTCTGAGTCGTGCCGGACGCTCCTCTGCCGTGAACTTGCAAGGCACGGCCGAATGCTTCACCCGTGCTACGAAGTCTGCAACGCGCTCCTCGCCACCCTTCGCGAGGTGATCGAACTGGAACCGCGCGAGCTGCAACGACTTCTCTGGCGCCAAGTGGGTCTTCATTTTCGCCACGATGTCCTGAAACGATAGCCCGTCATCACTGGGCTTATCTGGAGCCACCAAATCACTCAGCAGCCGGTAGTGCTCCGTTGATAGCGAGGCGAGCAAGATCGACTTGCGTTTTTCTTCATCATCTACATCATTCGCGCGGAAGTAGCAACCCAATTGTTCAGAAAACAACTCGAAGTCATCTCCCCCGAAAACGGGCACGCGCCCGTGCGCCGTGCCCCGACCTTCTGCCATGCTCGTGCTGGCGAGACCCTTGGCTCCGTAGCCTGGAACCGCACGGGTTATTCGCTGCCGCCCTGCACACGCCGATCCGAAGATCCTCGTCAGCCAACTGTAGTGTCGTGTAGAAGATGCTTAGCAGGCAGACACGAGCGGGGGAACAGTCGAGCCCGGCTGTGGGGTACAAGCGCGAGCGCGGGCGTACTTTGCCCGCGGCTCTCCTTTATTACGTACTCAACACACTCACGAGCCGTGGCACTACTACGACGCCTCAGGCGGCGCGCACTCCTTATATTCCTGGCAGACACGATGCTCACGACGACCACTCCCTCCATCATCATCCCCCCGCCCCGCAGGCCCGCAGGCTATACCACAAAAGCTGCATCCAGAGCAGCCTTAACTCAACAGCAAGAAGCAAGCCGAGTAGCAAATGCAGAGTAATGGCTGCATCGAGGGCAGCTGAAACTCCTCAAGAGCAATAAAGAAGACGAGAGGAAAACTGCAATAACAAATGCAAAAACTACAGTGATGCCATCTTCAATCAAGCTCTCGTTATCATTGAAGACGAGATCAAGGCTTTGCGTGTCTGACCTCAAAACTTTTGGACTTCCTGACCCTCAACGACACAATGACGATGAGCTCACAAATGAATTTTGAGAGCAACAAACGACAACATGGAACAGCTTGCTGAATACATACAGGAGAATGAACCATGTCTGGTTCCAGACCAAAGAGAAGCCTTCAATAAGATTACACAAGCGGTTTTCAATGGGAGTGCTGGAGATGAAAGGCAGAAAGAGGAAAAAGAGGAAAGGCAGAAAGAGAAAAGAGAACAAATGCAGAAAGAGAAACACAGAAGAAGGAGGAAGGCAGAAGGAGGAGGAATCCAGAAGAACAATGGAAATAAGAGAACAAAGAAGAAAGAAAGAATCAGAGGCAGGTAGAAGAAGAAAGATACAAGAAGAAAAAAAGGCAGAAGGACAGGAAGATAGAAGTGCACAAAGATGACAAAAACACAAGGAATAATAAAAATCCAGAACAGCAGAAACCCCACAACATCAATCAGCAAGACAAGAAGCAATCACAGCAAAAATGACAGCTTCCA
This sequence comes from Eptatretus burgeri, assembly GCF_056783735.1. NCBI lineage: Eukaryota > Metazoa > Chordata > Myxini > Myxiniformes > Myxinidae > Eptatretus > Eptatretus burgeri. The sequence goes on from NC_140968.1 coordinate 20,264,269, forward strand.
GAGCAACTGAAACTTATTAACAGCAAAAACCAAGAAGAGAAGTAAACAGCAACAAGGACTACATTCTGCCCTCCCAAACCTGCAATCCCCAGTCAATGTGTTGTACTTCAGTCAGTTGTCCATACTCTCTTGTTCAGGAGGACAGAGTTCAAGCCGATGATACCTTTGTCGTCCCTGTGTGAAGTGGGGCCATCGCCGTGAAATACAAAACACACAGGAAATGGCGCTTTGTGTTGAGGCGCGGCGGTGATGGTCATGCTTAACCCTCGACCAGTCAAAGATCCCCAGGGGGTTAAACACAACAAGGGAAGCTTTTGCCTTATTTTCTGTCTCTCACCTGTCTCTCTCTCTCTCTCTCTTTCTCTTTCCTCCTGCCCACTCCTGTTCACCCCCCCCTTTCCCTTCCCCGGTTCGTGCTCCATCGCCCCGAGCAAGCAGTTCGTGCTCCCTCACCCCGAGCGAGCGGTTCGTACTCCGTCACCCCGAGCAAGTTGCAGTAAAATAACACCTGATATCCAAGACGTTTGCCATATCAACATATTTTCTTCATTACCAAGCCAAATTTTTTTTCCACCCATCACACGCAGCTGTTAAAAAGCTTCATGTTTGTGAACGTATCCCTGAAACGTGTATATAATAAATGCAACACTGTTTTTCGGTGAAGGATGCTCAAGGTTTTTGGGTTGTATTCAGTAACTACTGTAGTTGGTAATCACAGCGACTCCAACCTGTCGATTCCCATTGCCGATATCAGCAAAAATTACTGATATCGGCCAAGCGTGTGTGTGTGTGTGTGTGTGTGTGTGTGTGTGTGTGTGTGTGTGTGTGTGTGTGTGTGTGTGTGTGTGTGTGTGTGTGTGTGTGTGTGTGTGTGTGTGTGTGTGTGTGTGTGTGTGTGTGTCGTTGATTTCTATCAACATATGCATCACATATTCTCTGTGTGTTCGGTCATTAAGCATCACGTATCATTCTCTTTTCTAACCACACTTCCACCCCTCACCCTTCTCTCTATTTTTTTTTTCATTCTGCCTGTCTGTCTCTGTCTCTCTCACACCCTCCCTCCCAGTGTATCGCAATGTTTGGTGAGACATAGCTCTCCCCACCCCCGCCCCCTTCCTCGCTCTTTCCCCCTCCCTCTCTCCTTCTCTGACCCCTGTCAGAGAAGCAACGGTTGTATTTGCTAGTTGTGAAATAAACAGTAAATGTGTGATGTAGTGCATGTTCCCATTACCATAACAGCACTGATGGCATATTTGTGATGTACCGATGAAACCATGGCTCATGGTATCCCATGTTCAAATCATGTTTACTCTGTGGATTTACACATTTAGGGCAACTTTAGATTAGAGAACGACACTCGGTGGAGTGCATACCTCTGCCAGGCTGAACAGTTTACGTTTGTCATATTGATAGGCCAGATGCCAACCAAAATTGAATCAGCTTGCTCTTGTCACCTCCCCAACTCATATGTCAGGTTTTATCCGATTCCGTCCAACATTTTGAGCTATCGTGCAAAATATAGTTTTTGGTCCAATCTCTCAATGGAGAAGAATCATTTAAATTCTAGTATCTGGATTCAGATCCTTCCCAAAATAGGATAAATTTGTCCTCGTCACGCACACCCTGCACGCCATGTTTCATCGATATCCGTCAATAACCTATTGAGATAGCCTGCTCAGACAGTATCTTTGGTGACTGAGGTAAATGTATGAGCTGTTGCCCAACAAATCAGCGCAAATAAAGATTACTGTTGGGCAGCCGAACCTCACCACCACTCCCTTCCCCGACACGAGCTTGATATTGTTACGGTTCTCGGAACTCGATGCATACAACAGATAGTTGTCCTGAGTCAGTTATTCCATTAATATACGTGTAGCTAGATCCCTTCCTTGTGTTTAGTGGGAAGACAAGGGAGTACGTTGCGATGGACGAAAGTTCTCTTGTTATCGAGTGCAGCCTGTGGCTACTGGTTGCATCATTGTTTGCGACGCGGCTATACCGCTGATGCAGCGTCCTCCTTACCAGTACACTGATGCTCATTTTGCGGACCTCAGAAGGATGACAGGCTGAGTCAACCTCCTGGTGTATTTCAATTCAGCGGCCAATGGGGCTTGAACTCAGGACCCTCAGATCCTAAGCCGCCACCCTTACCACGAAGCCAACACCAGGTTTGCGGGCTATAGTTAGGATTAATAAATCATTTTTCCCCCTTTTATTTTATTCCCTCCTTTTTCTGAGGTAAATTCATCTCACTTGCTACCCTCGTTTCGCTGGCCACAGCATACCACCGTCTACCCGCTGTATCCGGAGTTTCATTTTCTAAGGCAAAATCCCAACATTCGCTATGTAAGCTGTGCCACAATCCACCTTCCCAAACCTAGACACGCGCTGCGTGGGTGGGCCAAACTAGCGTCTGGCTGAAACACCGCCCAGAAAGGCAGACCACATGAAGGGCCGGTCCAGTCGGGATGCTCGGATCGGACAATGACGTCGGTTTCTCCATGACTCCTCTCTGAGCTCCGGGATCTATAAAGTACGGAGCAATTCTCAGAGGAAGGGGTTGTTGTTGGTTGTAGATCGAAAGGAAGAAGTCATTGGTTGTTGGTGGATTGAAAGGAAGAGGTCGGTTGTAGTTGCTTGAAAGGAAGAAGCTGTTGGGAGTTGATTGAAAGAAGGTCGAAGGCGTGAGAAGTCGGTTGGAAAGTGGAGAATTGAAGCAGTTGTTGTGAAAGTGTTCCTGCGGCTTGGCTCTGCCTGCGTCTCGCCTCAACGGCCCGCCTACTGTACTGGACCCTGCCGACATGACCTCGACCTAGCCTCTTACCTGGTCCTGTCTACTGCTCCATTCTCGGCCTTGGACTCCACTCTTCTCCACTCGGGCTCCTACTACAGACACAATTACCACTCGTGCAGCTGTGGACGGAACGACACAACTTTTGTCGGGTGCTACACCGCGGAGCATCCCTCCCCCGAAACGCTCAGGCACCGAGAAACTGTAACCTCAACTCCCTCCCTCGCTGGCTGCAAAAGTTCCTTTCACAATTGGGTTTACTTTGTCTGAGTGTGTGTCTGAGAGTGTTGGTGCCTGTCCATCAAGTAAGCCTGTATAAGATCTTTCATTGTTGTGATTGTTGCTTTATTAATCTCGCGTCAAGTCTGCACTGTGTCTGCTTTTGTAAGTTGCTTTTATAATTGTCGCACCCCACACCTCTCTCATCTTTCCCTGCATTACATCCCCAATAAACCTTTTGTTGTGCCACATGCTTTTCCTCGCTTATTGTAAACAAATAATTGTTGTAGAAATGTTCCCTGCTCGCCTTTGTCTTTTCTCTCATAGGTCCAGCATGGTTCAGATCCAAGTCAAGCCGGGTCTTTATTCCCAACAATCCGTTCCTCTCGCTGGTAAGTCCTTCGCAGTGCCGCTTGGCTGCATCCGATCCAGAAAGGAGATCCGATCCAATAGAGTGATCCGGTTCGGACAAGGCATACCGAGGGTGTGGTTCCCCAGTGGTTAAACCGCGTGTCAATTAGGTAACCCGATTCACTCATAGGTGAGAGCACCCGAGGCCACACGGTTGAGTTATTGGCGTCCACGGTCGGTTAAGCGACCCGCCGCGTCACAGAATTATCCGTGAGCGATGGCCAACAATTCCTGGGAGTCTGGTGAGAATTGACGTCACTTTCCCCACCTCGTGGTCTTCTCACCCAACCCCGCCGGCACGCAACAATATATTGCTGTAAAAAGGGAGACTTGATGGTCTGTGTTTTCCAGTGTTTAGATACCCCTCATGATCGTTGCTTTGACTAGAAACCGTGTTGTCGGTTAATAAACCACACTTTTACAGGAGGCTCATTCCGTGTCATTTCAGCCGGGGGTTGCGGTGACCTCTCAGATTTTTTGAAAAAATTCTCAAAGCTACCTTAACACCTTAACATTAAGCCTGGTGTGTTGGCGCAGTGGTTAGGGCAGCGGCTTGGGATCCAACAGGTCCTGAGTTCAAGCCCCGTTGGGCCATTGAATTAATACACCAGGGGGTTGACTCAGCCTGTCATCCTTCCGAGGTCGGCGAAGTGAGTACCAGTGTACTGGGCCGGTGTATACCCCGGTTAAAATAGGTGTACCATATCCCTGTGTCGTAAGAGGCGACCAGGGTTGTGTCAGGAAGGGCATCCGGCGTAAAACATGTGCCAAATCACTATGCGGATCATACGGATGATCCGCTGTGGCGACCCCTCACGGGAGCAGCCGAAAGAAGAAGAAGAAGAAGAAGAAGAAGACCTTAACACATAAGAGGAAGGCTTGCCAAGTTATAGCTCAAAATTCTAAGTCGTGTCCAAGATATGGCCCCACAAACACCCCAGAGGTGTTTCAATTCTGGCAGTCGTGAGTTGCAGATTTGTATCTGAAGCATTTTTGGAGGGCTCTAAATTCCAGAGTTTTACAAACAGTTCTAAAAATGCACACAAATGGTGCCTATTAGTGAGGCTTTCAGAACTGACATAAAAAAATGTTCTACTTCAAATACTTTTTAAGATACGTGCTCTCAAATGTAGTGATTTGTGACATGCAGTCAAAAAAATTTGAGTTTTCAAATTGCTGCCAACAATCAGTTTATTCATCATGAAGAATTTTGTTGCCTGATTTACATAATTTAGTGACTGGATCATTTCCACAAGAAAACTGAAACCTTTTGGAGCAAAATCTTGGGTGCTATAGGTGTCTGAACTTTGCTCCAGACTCAACGACACTGAATTTTACCCCGGTTTTACCCCAAGTGTTCACCATGATGACAGTTACACAGCTCTTTTAAATTTTTGTCACTTAAAGACACAGACATAGGCAAACTGTAGTAGAAAATTCAAGAGTTGTTCTCAATACCTTCTATTTTTAAAAAGGCCCACTATTTAAAAAAAAACATGTTCGATGAAAGATGGAGAATAAAAGCAATAGGTGTGCTTTTGAAGTGGCAGCCATGCCAAACATTCATAAGTTGTCACCACAATGATAAAATTGTTGTTTTTTGGTCAGAACAAGTATGTGGTTATTTTAATTTGGCTCACAATTTTTTAAAAGGATATTTTAGTTTCAGGCCGCCGCCAATGACAACTACAAATTAAGACACATAATGTGATCATAATAATCACCATTATAAATATTAATTTAGATGTCTAATTGTTTATATACTTAGTGTACATTGTATGAAAGTGTACATCTATTTGTATATGTAGGTACAATATCTGATTCAACTTTTTTTTTTCATTATTTCATCTCAAATTGTTTGGACAAATGTACTTGGATCCATTGTACAAAGTGAACAGTGATTAGCTTTATAATTGCCAGGATATAATAAAATGTAACAATGAGCATTGGCAGTTCCTACAGGGCTGTGTATTTGGTTAAAGCCTCAATAAGATAGAGTTGTGCTTCATGCCTAACTTTGGAAATGATTTTGGGACACTTCTTTAAGCTTTACGATACTAAATTTATATATTGTTAGATTCCACTTAAGTCATACTTCCTCACAATATCTTTATATTTTCTATATGTTTGTATAGAACTTTCTATATGCTTTTGGGACTGCAGAATTATTAGAAATTGATGCATTTAAAAAAAAATTCGTTTAAAAATAGAAGGGATTGAGAACGACTCTTGAATTTTCTACCAGTTTGCCGATGTACGTGTCTTTAAATGACAAAAATTCAAGAGCTGTGTAACTGTCAACATGGTAAAACCAGGGTAAATTTCAGTGTCGTTGAGTGTGGAGCAAAGTTCAGACGCCGATAGCACCCAAGATTTTGCTCCAAAAGGTTTCAGTTTTCTTGTGTAAATGATCCAGCAACTAGATTATGTAAATCAGGCAACAAAATTCTTCATGATGAATAAACTGACTGTTGGCAGCAATTTAAAAAGTCAATTTTTTTTGCCTGCATGTTCCAAATTACTACTTTTGAGAGTACTTATCTTAAAAAGTATTTTAAGTGGAACATTTTTGATATCAGATTCTGAAAGCCTCACTAATAGACTCCATTTGTGTGAATTCTCAGAACTGTTTGTGAAACTGGAATTTAGAGCCCTCCAAAAATGCTTCAGATACAAATCTGCAACTCACGACTGCCAGAATTTAAACACCCCTCGGGTGTTTGTAGGGCCATATCTCGGACACTACTTGGAATTTTGAGTTATAACTTGGCAAGCCTTCCTCATATATGTTGAGGTGGCTTTGATAATTTTTTATGGAAAATCTGAGGGATCACCGCAGAATTTCATTTTTTTTTGGCTGATTTGACACAATGACCCAGGAGGAATGTGGGATGATCCGAAAACAGAATCCTGCAGCCAATGGTATTTATTGAGATCAGCTTCCTGTATGTTAATTGGCCTCAATTTGTTTCACGTATTGTTGCAAGTGTTAGTGGCTCTAAAACCAGTGATTCAATTTGTTCAACGAAGCAGGCAAAAATATTCTTCCGGGATTGTCGTCAACAAAAATAAAAATGGAAGAGGATATGGATCAGTAATTAAAAAGGGGAAAAACTTGAATTTAATCCACTTTGGCTGAAGAAATTCCCTTCGGGTAAAGTTTGAACAAGGGAAGAGAAGATGTGATGCGAAGGTGTGCCACGCTCCACTGCATAGCTCCTATAAATCCTACTATTCATTTGCAGTGGGTCACTGGCTTTGATTTTTTTTTTTTAATTACGTACCTCAGGCATCAAAAAGCGATATACACCACACGGCCAAAAGTATGTGGACACCTGCTCATCCAAAATCTCATTCCAAAATCATAGCTATTAATATGCAGTTGGTCCTCCCGTTGTTGCCAGAACAGCCTCCACTCTTCTGGGAAAGCTTTCCACTCGGAATTGAAATATTACTGTAAGGATTTGCTTCCATTCAGCCCAAAAAGCATTCATGAGGTTGGGCACTGATGTTGGGTGATTAGGTCTGACTCGTAGTCAGCGTTCCAATTTATCCCAAAAGTGTTCGATGGGAGTTCAGGTCAGGCTTCTGTGCAGGCCAGTCAAGTTCTTCCACACCTATCTCACCAAACCATTTCTGTATGGATCTCGCTTTGTGCATGGAGGCATTGTCATGCTGAAACAGGAAAAGGCCTTCCCCAAAATGTTTCCACAAAGTTAGAAGCACAGAATCGTCTCGAATGTCATTGCATGCTATAGTGTTGATTTCCCTTCACTGGAACTCAGGGGCCGAGACTGAACCATGAAAAACAGTCCCAGACCATTATGCCTCCTCCACTAAACTTTACAGTTCGCACTATGCATTCGGACAGTTAGTGTTCTCCTGGCATACACCAAACCTAGATTAGTCTGTCGGACTGCCAGATGGTATAGTGTGATTCATCACTCCAGAGAATGTGTTTCCACTGCTCCAGAGTCCAATGGCGGTGAGCTTTACACCATTCCAGCCGATGCTTCCCATTGCATATGGTGATCTTCGGCTTGTGTGTGGCTGCTTGGCCAAAGAAATCCATTTCATAAAGCTCTTGACGAACAGTACTTGTGCTGACGTTGCTTCCAGAGTCAGTTTGGAACTCGGTAGTGAGTGTTGCAACCAATGACAGACGATTTTTCCGTGCTACGTGCTTCAGCACTTGGCAGTCCCATTCTTTGAGCTTGTGTGGCCTACCACTTCACAGTTGAGCTGTTGTTGCTCCAAGACATTTCCACTTCACGATAACAGCACATAGTTGAACGGGGCAGCTCTATCAGGGCAGAAATTTGATGAACTGACTTGTTGGAAAGGTGGCATCCGATGATGGCGCAACATTGAAAGTCACTGAGCTCTTCAGTACGGTCCATTCGACTGACTATGTTTGTCTATGGAGATTGCATGGCTTTGTACTTGATTTTATACAGCTGTCAGCAATGGGTGTGGCTGAAATAGCCGAATCTATGAATTAGAAGGGGTGTCTGCATACTTTTGGTGATGTAGTGTCCATTGAAGAAACAGTTTCAAATGGATCACTTCACCGCCAATGGAACATTTAAGTTGCATCAGATATGGCAATAAAGGTGAATCGCTGCTCCAAGCTTGCCGGCTCGATGACGGAAGACGCCATTTGCATATTTTGCCGCCGCAATCCCAACCCCATTTGGAATCTCCTGCAGGCACGGGCAACTTGCTCGTTATTGAAAATTGTCATTTCCTGCAGTTGCTTGTGCCCTTGTACCATCCAACAATGGATTTAGTCTTGAAGGCATTTTAATACTTTTTTGACCCCCCCCCCACCAAAGGTGTCCACCTTTTGTTTCCACCTGTTTGTTACTTGACGAAATCTACGATTCTGTCAAGTATGTTGGTCGGTTCAGTTTGTGAGGTTGTTTGTTTGTGTGTACGTCTCGCTCTACAGGTCGCATTTCGAGTTGGAATGTCATGGAGTTTCACCAATGGACTTATTGGCCACCAGAATAGAACCCTATAACTTTTGGCATGTCAAGGTCAAAGGTCCAGGTCAGGAAGAATTCCTGAAAATCGCGAAAATCCGTATCTTTTAGCATGGGCCGATTTTCAAAAATTCATGTCTCCGTCAAATCTTAATGGATTCCTTTCAAATTTGAAACACGGACGTAGGAGGGGAGTATCTTTGACTGGATTAAAAATTGGTCACATCCGTTACGGATTACGGAGGTAACAGGTATTTTAATTTAATTTTTTTTGTTTTTTGTTTGTTTACCCTAAAAACTATGTTTCACCCCAAAAATACCTATTATCGCTCAATATTCTCGATGGTACGCGATCTTGTTGAATTTCGTCAAGTCCTGGCCCTATGGGCCATTTTTATTTGTTTGTTTGTTTGTCTGTGAGCACAATATCTCAAGTTATGGACAGATTCAGACGAAACTTGGTGAACAGGTTGGGTGTGTAATGTGGACGAATCAGTTAGATTTTGGTCAAGATCCAAATCCGGATACTATATTTTTTTAATCTTCACCATTGAGAGATGGGGCCAAAAACGATATGTAGCATGATATTCTAAAAAGATGCAGATGAGTTATGACAAAACTTGGTGGGTGAGTTGGGTAGGTGACAAGAACAAGCCAATTTGATTTTGGATCAGGTCTGGGTCCACATCCAGCCGATGAGTGGGATACAAAACGTAAACTGTTCAGCCTGGCAGCAGTACACGCTGGACCGCATTCCCATTTGAGATTCTTTTTGTAATACAAAGATTAGCCTCGTGGAAGAGTTAGAACACATCTGAAAGTATCAACAGCAGTCATTGCAATGGAACTTTGAAGATTAATTGGCAAAGGGAGAGGAATAGTAAGATGAGGGAGTGAGGACAGGGAGATGAACAACAGCACTCAGGGGCTGAAAGGAATGGAAGGATAATCAAATTGTATCTGAAAATTATTTGATAATCATTCCATGTTGGTTTTATTTGATTTGAAGTGATTAAGAATTTTGTACGAAATGAAACCCAGCTGATTTGTCAAATAATTTCAGTATTTTAAGATTAATTATAAACACCCAGTTATTATCCCGACTCAAACATGTAATCCAAAATACCTATTGCTGCATAATTCAAAATACCTCACTGCACTGGAAAACGTGGGGACAGGAATACTGCACTGCAAAGAGTAGGGACATGGTATACCCTCTCCCACTGAGAAGCGGCGGTACACGATACACATTTACATGGAGAATTTGCCTCCCTCCCTTCCCCCCCCCCCCTGGTATGATGAAATGCTGGTATGTAAGTTTTAGTACTATAGAGAAAAAAACAGATTAAACAGTCATCATTTATGGAGCACGTGGCTGCGAATTAGCATCAGTTCTCACAGGTGCACAGTGGTGCCGCTGATGCAGTGCCTCTTGTCAGTTACAGAAGGAATTTGTAATTTCTTCAGGGTGTCGGCGATAGCTCACCTACTCTTCAGGAAGAACACTGTGGGATCTTAAGTGTCCTTGCAGACAGGATGCCCAGTTTAACGTCCACCCGAGAAACCAATGAGGAATCATGCTGCATGCAAGACACCAGGATGGCAGTTTAGAGTTTGGCCTGAGCTGGATATATGTCTGAGGCAAGTATGCATACCTTTTGGCTATCCTGCCAGCCAATTATAGTGCTTCAGAAAGTATGCACACCCCTTGATTTTTGTCACATTTTGTTCTGCAACAGAATTGAAGATGGATTAAATTTAAATTTTTTTGTCACTGATCTAAAGCCGCTGTCACACCTTGACGTTTTAGCCAGCAATGGCAACGTATCAAAATGTATGTAAAACGCTGGCGTACGCTGAACTATTGATGGTTTTTTAAAAGTTTTTGGCATATTCATAACGAGTTGGACGGAAAAAAGGAAGGAAAAAAAAAACCATGGAGTCTGAAACACTGATGGGTTCCTCCTGTGAACCCCATTTTTATGTACCAATTCCCCTATAAGCAAATGCTGCCAATACGCCATTATACGGTAGCTGTAAGTTAGAAACACGTTCAGTAAGTTCTGTGATCGTCTGGAAGACGTCAATCAAATATGTCTACATACGTCAATGTGCGTTTAAGATACGTTACACATAGGTTTAAAGCACGTTACTCAAAGGTCATAAATAAGTTTCGGGTACGCTAAACATTACCTCGCCGTGTTTCGACTTATGAGTAACTTACAAGTAACGTGTGTCAACGATCGCATAACGTGCCTGCAACTTATGGCCAGCGTATGCGGAGCGTGTGAGTCATACGCTGACATACATTGAAAAATTTTAAGCATGTTAAAATTTGGCGACGAGCTCGGCGTACTACGACGTATGCCAGTGTACTACAACGTATGCCAGCATGCTCTTAACGTACACAAAACTTACCCACAACGTATTCGACGTGTGCCAGCGTTTTAGACAAATTTTTCATACGTCGGCAAACGCTGGCTAAATCGTCAAGGTGTGACAACCCCTTTTGCACAATACCCCAGAACGGAAACATGTTTTTAGAAATCAATTAAAAATGAATAGCCAAAGTCTCTTGCGTCAATAAGTATTCAACCCCTTTGCTATAACACTCCAAATTGAGCTCAAGTGCATCCAATTTCCTTTGATCATCCTTGAGATGTCTCTGCAACTTGATTGGAGTCCACCTGTGGCCAATTCAATGAATTGGACATGATTTGGAAAGAAACACATCTTTCTATACAAGGTCCCACAATTGACAGAGAGCGAATGTCAAAGCATAAACTTCTTAATGAAGTCTGAGGAACTATCCGTAGAACTCTGAGATAGAATTGTGTCAAGGCATAGATCTGGGAAAAGGTATAAAACAAATTATCGAGTGTTGAGAGTTCCCAAGAGCACAGTGAACTCCATCATTAAGAAATGGAAAGAATATGGAATGACCCAGACTCTTCCTCGAGTTGGCCATCAGACCAAAATGAACAACTGGGCAAGAAGGACCTTGGTCAGGGATGTGACCAAGAACCCAATGGCCACTCTGACAGAACAACAGAGTTCCTTGGCTGAAATGGGAGAACCTACCGGACAGAGAACAATCTTTGCAGCACTTCACAAATCTATGCTTTATGGGAGTGGCCAGATGGAATCCACTCCTGAGAAAAAGGCACATGACAGCCCACCTGGAGTTAACAAAAAGGTACGTGAAAGACAGAGCATGAAGCAAAAGATTCTGTGGTCTGATGAGATGAAAATTGAACTCTTTGGCCTGAATGCAAAGCGCTACCTTTGGCAGAAACCGAGCACAGCTCATCACCCATCTCACACCATCCCGACCGTGAAGCATGGTGGTGGCAGCATCATGCTTTGGGGATGATTTCCAGCAGCAGAGACTGATTGACTAGTAAGGATAGAGGGAACAATGAATGGAGCCAAATACAGGCAAATCCTTGAGAAGAACCTGCAACAGAGTGCAAAAGACCGAAGACTGGTGAAGATTTACATTCCAACAGGACAATGACCCCAAGCATACAGCCAAAACAACACTGGAATGGCTTCAAAACAAGAAAGGGAAAGACCATGAGTGTACCAGCCAAAACCCAGATTTGATTCCCATTTGGAATCTGCGGAAAGACTTGACGATTGCTGTTGATCGACACTTCCCATCCAACTTGACAGAGCTTGAGCAAATCTACAAGGATGAATGGGAGAAAATCCCCAAATCCAGATGTGCAAAGCTGATACAGACAAACCCAAGAAGACTCGAAGCTGTAATCGCTGCCAAAGGCGTTTTGACAGAGTATTCACTCAGGGGGTTGAATACTTATTGATGCAAGACATTTCAGATTTTCATTTTTAATTTAATTTTTTTAATTTCTAAAAACATGTTTTCACTTTGTCATTATGGGGTATTTTGTGGAGATCGGTGACAAAAAATTTAAAATACATCCATTTTAAATTCAGTCGGTAACACAACAAAATGTGACAATAGTTGAGGGGTGTAAATACTTTCTGAAGGCACTGTATATCTGTACAACCCCTAAAAACTGGGGGGGGGGGAGGGGGCAGTGGAGTGCAGGCAAGTGAATGTTTCTTGAATGTGCCTGATTTGGCAGGTGGGGGGAAAAAGTTTATATTCAACCTTCATTGGTATATCAAGGCCAACAAAAACAATGGTTTTCATCCCAATTTTTTTTTCATTGGAGCTTAAAAATTTTTTTTGCAACTTTCAGATGAATATTTATGATTACCTGCTCCCTAAGGGAGTGGCCAGTGGGGTTATGTTATTATCCTTACTCAAACCTGTTATTCAAAATACCTCTCCAATAAACCACTGGAAAACGTGGAGACAGGAAACTGAACTGTAAATGGTGAAGACTTATAATATCCTCCCCAACCTCGAGGCGGCACCACACAATACACATTTACATATCAAATTTACGTCCCTCCCCCTCCTGCCAAGACCACCAGCAAAGATAAAAACACCCCGATACATTAATTGGGATCATGCTGATCCTATGTGGCAAGTCTGGATGGAATCGGCCCACAAGTGTAGGAATAGCACGACAAACAAACCTACAAACACCAGTCCGTGAAGTATTGTATAGTAAGGATTACCACACACATGCGGAGCAAGAAGTGGGGTTAAGCAATTGGTTCTATTCTGTCTTATCAGCTTATTATTGAGAAACAGCTGATTTAAATTGAATGTGATATTTAAAACACGAATCGGAAGACAAGTTTGCTGTTTTACCAGACTTTGGCTCTGAACTCATCCCGACCACATATTCGCAGAGTGGGATCATATTTTTACTTTGATACCTGGCAGTCAAACAAAATTTAAAATAATTTCAAACATGAAATGTACTGTTTTTAAGGACGTCATAAAGGAAATAAACAAGAGGCATGAAGAACTCGCGTGACGTGTTTGGGTGATGTACCAGACACTGGGTCAAAGAGCAGGAAAACCTGGAATTAATTTATTTAAACGAGTTTTACAATCTACATTTATTTTAAATTGAATTATATACATGCTTGAACACTGGAGAACACAATCACCTTGTCACTTCCCAAACCCTTACGTTTAACAGTACTTGGACATGTTCACTCAGGTGCTGTATAAGACTGCTTCAATAGGGCTAAACTTCTGGAATGTTTCCTTTTTAACGATCTTTAAAATCATTATTTTATTTAAATTGAAGTATCGACTTGAACACTGCATGGGGCATCATATTCTATAAACTCTCTCATTTGAACTAGGATTGTGTATCAGAACAGAAGAAACAGCGATGGGATCCAATCTGATACTTTTTATTTGAAAAAAATTATACACCGAGCAGGAGCACAAAGTGAAGGCTACATCTCACATCGTGTCATTTCTGAAACATAAGATGAAATGTTAAACGACAGCCGTGAGGGCATGGACAGCTACAAATGATTGATTTATCAGTGAAGAACCAGGATACAATCTGCCATTGTGTGGGAGTGGCCACAGTGTGGCGCTATCACTGGCTGGATGCAGAATAGATTTAGTTCCCAGATTTATTTGGGGCTCGAGAGATTAAGGTATGAGGAATTGGAGGAGGGAGTCTGGAATTTTTACTTTTGAAAGGAGGAAATTACCAGATCTTATTACAATATTTAAAATAATAAATAGCATGAGTAGTATGGATGTAGGAAAGCTTTTTGGTGAGACTGACGGCAGGAGAAGCAGTTACTTGAGCAAGAGGAACAGTAAGACCATAGTATTATGGGTAATTCACACAATGTCTGGGATAGTCTTGTTGGGAAGGTGGGAGCAGGAAAAGTAGTGGATTGGTTTCGAATGAACCTGCAAGGAATGGGTATAGGGGTACAGGAATGGAGGAAGGAGGGGAATTTAATCAGGTGATTGGGTATGCATGCTGTGCTTTCTCGACATAGCGATGACACTCCAAGTTGTGGACGTTTCCAAGTGCCATGGCATGTGTTCATGCAACCCTCAGACAAGTCCCCTCCCCTCATCTGGCCACTGCACCACCTCCAAAAGTTCCCATATGTTGAGATTACATCAATGATCCACATCTTCACTGTCTGAGTCCCACTGGTTGCATACCCCCAATAGGTGGATGTCAGGTTGGATTGAGTTTAACATTGAAGATGTATCCTCGTGAATGTATGGGAGTTGTGGGGTGTGGATGTTGGACAGGAATGATGGATTGCTTTCTCTAATAATTTAAATGCATCTCTCATTTCAAGCACTACTACCACTTTTTTAATGGCCCTAATTATTCCAACGTTTGGGGGGGGGGGGTGGGGGACAGCCACAGGATGTCGCTTGACCTGTCTTTTATGAACTGGCTGGCTAAGGCCAAGCATTCAACTACAGCTGCTTGGGGAAACGGATTTGATCAGGATGCCGGTGATAACTCGCCTAATCTTCGGAAAAGGCACCGTGGAATCTTTAACATTCACTGACTAATGCGAGCAGACTGGACACCCAGCTCAACTTCATGACTTTTTTTTAAGTTGACCTTACGTTCCTATAAAGGAACATCGATATCCTTGCTCTGCATTAAATATGATTTGTGTGAGCCTTAAACACTCAAAGCACTTTTTATTTTTAAATAAGTGAAACACATGACTCTTCTCACCCTCTCCTGTTAGTAGCCAACCCATGGATTGGTTCGGTTCTTCCGTGCCGAAAACTTGATCCACCGAGACATCTCAGAGTCGTATATTCGTTTGCACATCTCGTAGCTCTGACGCTGACGCCTCCGACAAGGTTTCTCGTAATAGCGCTTTCGCCCCACATCTTCAATAAATTTATCTTGTGTAAGCAACCTGTATTCAGTCGACAGAGGAACAGAGAAAACCAAAGGTGGGATGGTGAATTTTGGACTCGTGTTCAGGCATAATAAGGACGGGAGGGGGGCACGTCAGTACAGAATTTAGTTTTAAAATACAGGTAGTCGTTGACTTACGACAGCAATTGGTTCCAACCAATCGGTCGTAAGTCGAACAACGTATATTTTACATACAAAAAAAAAATTAAAAAATTTTGGGGCCACTTTACGTGGTCGTAAAGTCGAACAGTCGTTAGTCGCATCAGTCGTAAGTCGACGACTACCTGTACTACTTTGAGTAATTGTACTAAAATAAGGCAATCCTCTGGATACATATATATATATATATATATATATATATATATATATATATATATATATATATATATATATATATATATATATATATATATACATATACATATACATATATATACATATATATATATATATATATATATATATATATATATATATATATATATATATATATATACATGTATATATATATATACATATATATACATATATATATATATATATATATATATATATATATATATATATATATATATATATATATATATATATATATATATATATATATATTGTTCCGGATTCGCGCCCGCCGGCGTGCTGACGGCCACGTAACTCGAATCGCGGCACGTCGCCCACCGGACGGACAATCCAGTCTTGACCCTCTCGGACTAACGCCGGGAACCAGTCACGGGTGGACCTTTCGGTCTCACCGCGATCGAGCCAATCGGCCCCCGCGTGGGATAGGGTTGCTCGCCAAATTCGACCTACCTAAGTACCCACACGGAGGGTAGACCGGGCGATCGCACCTCGCCACAGGTCGACTTCGGACACGGGCCACTTAAGCGACCCGTTCCGTACTATCGGGATAACCGAGCGGTGTCATCGTCGGCCTCGACGGTTCGATTAATTATCGGGCGTATTCAGCCCACTACCAACCCTTTACGTGAAGCAAGATGAGGATTCAATGAAAGAAATGACGAAGCGAAGCGGGAAAACAGTTCAACATAAAGCACATTTATTCGCGATGAACGGAAAGCACACATATACAATTCCACCAAAAGCACATAGAAAAGAAGAAGACAAAAAGCAAATGCGACAATGCAGATCTAATACCGACTACGCGAGCACACGGCAACACTTATACAATTTTACTTCACAGACGGCGCCGACAACACACACACTCAAAGCAAAGAAAAAGAACACCCTCAAGGATGAGGGGGTAGGCGGGCCTGGGGCCGAGACCGTGTCGGGCCTACCCGTCTGATGATGAGGCGCGAAGTGGCGATGGTGCCCCAACTCCGCGGGCCTCGCGGACAGTGTCTGGTAGGGGGTGGGAAAAGGGGCCCCCTTGGTCGCACTATCTCAGCGCGGGGGGAAACAGGAGGGGGTTGCTAATGCTCGGGGAAAGGAGGATTTAACCTTGTCTCGGGTCCCGCGGCGAGCGTCTCCTCCTCCACCTCGGTCGCGTTGCTGGCCTCTCTGGTGTGCAGCTCCCGGCACCGACGCGAGCACCCCCTCGTCAGCCTTCGCCGCCGCCGCCTCTCCACAGCTCCGTCCTCTTCACTCCGACTCCGTGAACTCCCAACTGCACTCCACTTCCACTCGACTCGACTGACGAACGCGGTCGCTTATATAAGCCCCGTGGCTTCGCCTTTGACCCCCTGCCTTCGACCTTTCACCTCGCTCCCCATTGGCCCGAGAAAAAGTGGGCGTGAATGCTTTTTGATCCATGAATTTGCATATAGCGACCGCCCTCCAACGCCCTGGAGGCGAGGCCAAATCGCCCCTCGCTCACCGATTGGACGGAACAAAAGTGGGCGTGAGTCGTTTTTGATCCGTTTTTCTGCGGAAAGTCCGTGGTTTTGTACACGCTGTTCGGCGCGCGCCCTGCACGAGTCCAATACCGGTACCCACAAGCGGCGCAAGAACGGTGGCGATGCGACGGTTGCGAGGTGTGACGGTAAAGGTTGTGGCTGTTGTGGTGAAGCGGCGTTGTGGTGGGTGGTTGATGTTGTGATGACTGTTGAGACGTGGTTGGTGGTGGTAATAATGGCGGTTGGTCCAAAATAAAGATAGTAAAAGAAAAACGGCTATCCTGAAGAGTCGCAGCACGCATAAATGACATGTATTCCCACTAGACAACGGGTTTGGGCCTAACTACACATATACTTACCGAGATATCTCACCTAAGGGACCTGAATGGTGGTTTGCGAATTTGGTCAACCACAACACTACCCCCTCCCCTTTTTACAGACTCGTCCCGAGTTGTCAAATTTTCGTGTGCCATCATGTGTAGTTTTCCCCTAGTACATTTTACCTACGGATCCCTGAGTGCGACATTCATGGTATTCGTGTCCCCAAAATAAATAACCTGAGGGCTGCGTAACTACCTAAACAAACTCACTCACACGGACGACTTAAATAAAATTGCCGGCGCTAGGACAGACATGCCGGGGGCGCACTCATATTTACAGTACATCTTAACCTTAACTTACAAATTTTACACTAAACCATGGCCCAGGATCAATGAACTCTGCAAAAGAAAAGCAGATAGCAGGGAGCCAGGCTGCTCGCATGCAGTCTCTGGCTCAAAACAATGCAGGTGACAGGGAACGTGGCTGGCTGCTCACACGCAGTCCAAGGCCTTCCTTTTTGAACTGAACGCAGTGAACCACAACGGTGCATGGGCTGCACAAATGCAGTCTCCGTGCCAGCTCAAGTGGCACACGCAATGAACACAACGAATGGATGGATGAACACAAACACGGTGCACGGGCCGCCACTGCAGGCCCGTGTTGTAGCTGCCAACAGGGCAGTTCTTGCAGCTTGCAAACTGTTGCTTTCTGATCCTGGCGCACATGGAAACGAACAGGGGGGGGGGCAGAGCAAAATTGAACGGGGCTGGTGAACGTGGGCAGTGGGCATGGCATGGCAAAGGTGCAGGCAACACAGCCCGCAGAAGAAGGCCGCTGCAGGCAAACACAGCCGGCAGACGAACTGGCCGGCACAGGCCTTGAAGAAAAACAGCCAGCAGATGAACTGGCCGGCACAGGCCTTGCAGCACAGCAGCTGCAGACGATCCAGCCGGCACAGGCCTTGCAGCACAGCAGCTGCAGATGAAGTGGGCCGGCCTTTGCCTTGCAGCAACGCAGCCAACAGATGAAGCTGGCCAGCCTTTGCCGTTCAGTGGAGGTTGGTGGAAGGAGTGCGGTGGTGCTGGCCACTTGGAAGGCGGGCTCGGACCTACCTACCTGTCTCCCTCCCACCTATCGCCTTTGCCTGTCACTGTACATACCCACTCCCTTAATTTGTCAAACCCCAATTTAGCCCCCACTTATTTTTTTCTTTAATTTCCCTTTTTTTTTTAACTTCCCCACTCTAAATCGTCCCCTAACCCCCTTTATCGTCTTTGTTCGGCTAACCTATCCTGTCACCTAGCCTACTCCCAACCCCTACGTTCCCTTCCCGGAGGGGGATAAGGGAGAGCTAGCGTCCTGTGTCGAGGCCCAACGAAGCCTCAGAATGGCCTCCCCAGAGTTCGGCGATCTTAACACCAAGTGGGTCCAGCGGCCCACAACGACAGCGAGGGGATGGATGGTGCGGAGGGGTACACTTCCTAATCTACCCTATCCATTTAACTGTTAAACTACCCCGGGGCTTTCAACAAGCGCCTCTCGCTTAAACTATTGGTTCTATAAACCCAGATTCCCATCGCCTGTGTTGGTGTCCTCACAATTTCGGGCCTCGCCTCCCAATTTTCTCTCCGTGCCCTCACACGGTCTCGTGGCTGGGACACGTGGCCCCCTTTTGCAGGCACGACCCTCTGCCAATTCTCCGACGATGGCACCCCCGGGCACTACACTGCCTCCGAGCCTACCAGCTCCCTAACACCGGGGAGTGCCCCCCATGGCACCTCCCCTGAAACGCACACGTGGCAGGCTGGCTTCCCGGGCCCCTTTCCGAGGGTCACCCGTGCCCACAACACTGCCCACGCGGCTAATGGCGCCCCGGGCCCCCGCACCAAGCAGGCGCACCCGTGCCCACTACGCTATCCCGGCCCCCCTTGGGCCCTTGGCCTACCACGGCCGACTAGCCTGGTGCCCGGGGTACCCACTCAGCGATACTCACCTTTCGCAGCCACGCTCCCAAGCCCGTCAACAGGGCTCCTGCACCCCTCCAAATGGGTTTCGAGCCTACATTCCCACCAACAGCAAAACGACCTCCATTTTTGTTAATTTGACTAACCCAGCTAACTCACTTTACTCTGACCCCGGGGTCCCTTGGGCGGGAGTCACTCCTCCCCCCAATCACTCATCGCACCATGCATTCCCCATTCGCTCCACTCACACAGACCCGCTGGCCTCACTCACTCACCAAGCACATGCTTCCACTTCACTCACCAACTCTTCAACACACTCACGCTGAACTCTGCCATCCTTCTAACTACATCCCCTAACTAACTCGTGCTCCCACGTCGTCCCTTATACTATAGCACGTTCCATTTAACACTACGTAGCTCAACTACGTCCCCTCTTCACATTCACAAGTCTGTCACGGTCTCCAAATAAATCATTTTATTTCCCATACTAAAGCTCACTAAATCCCTCTACCTAATCCATTCCACGGACTCCATGAGGACTTACCCCTGCCCCATGAAGTCGGTCTAGCTAAGCTAACCCTTCCCCCTAACTAGTTTCCATCCTGTGCCCTAGTAAGGGGGTCTTCCACCCCTTGCCCAGGAATCCTGTGCACCCGAAAGTGAGGCTTGCTTTTTTTCTTTTTTTTTTCATGCGCAGCACCAGCGCGGCAACTCGCGGCTCGCGCACTTTGCAACTGCCCGTGACGTCATGCAGCTGCACGTGTACCTCGTCCCTCCTTGGACGGTACCATCCGGCAGGGATACCCCTCCTGCCGGATTCCAACCCCACGTGCGGCCATGGCGTCACCGTGCGCATAAAAAAAAACACAAGCCCCACGTCTCGAGGGGTTCCCCACGCGAACACATGTGCTTTGCCCGTTGGAGCTTAACACACACGATCGCGTGGAGAACCCGTCCGGTCCAAATCCGTAATCCTGCCTAAACTTTGTCCGTCCGCGGGATCGGCAAATCCACCGCGTGCGTTTCCGGACCGGGACTTCACTCTCGCAAGCGAGCACGTGGGGGCCTCGTGCGTTGCACAGCACGGACCCCGTGCTCACTGCTGGGTGAACCCGGCACGGTCCCCGAAACAACTACAGCCGCTACTCGGCTTTCTTTCTTCACATGTCTCCGTCGTCGCCTCCATTCCACCCACGCACACCTGCGTGTTACGATGCTCACACTCCATTCCATTACATTCACACCGGGAGACGCGGCTGCGTGCTCCCGCATGCCAACCGACATCTCCCTCACATACCGCTCTCTCACACACACGGTCTCCCTTGCATAAACCATACCACTCACACGTGGTGCTCCATTCACTCGCGGCCTTCCACTCACTCGTGCCTCACTCATACACCGTGCCTCACTCACACACGCGGGGGCACTCAACCGCGGTGTTTCATCCACACACACGGCGACACTCACACACGGTCCCTCACTCACACACGCGGGGGCACTCAACCGCGGTGTCTCATCCACACTGGCCGTTTCATCCACACACACGGCCTCTTCCACACACGGTGCCTCATCCACACACGGCGTGCTGGGAAGCACGTACTCTGGCACCATCGCCACCACACCACTCACACACGGGGTCGCTTCCACACACGGAGACGCACTCACACCTTGCACCACACACACAGGGACAACCACACTGGGGATTCGTGTCCCCACAAGGGTCTCCGGGGCCTCTATACCCCCCAAGCTCTCCGTGCACCTGTCCACAGCACTCGTCCCCTCAACCTCGCAAAACACGACCGAACCCACCTGGTCGTGACTCGCCTCAAGGGGGAATACTCCCTCCCCTCGTTCCAGGAGGAGGCTATCCCGCTGCTCGCACCGGGCCTCCACCCAGTCCACCAGCTCAACCTCATCGTCCTCCACAACCTCTGTGTGTGTGTTCGTCTCTAACCTTGTCCAATTCATGCAGTCTCTCCTCTATTTTTTCTGTCTCCCGTGTCTCTATACATTTATAAGTTTCTGTTGTCGTCACCTCGTGTCTCGTCTCACACGTTTTGGTCTCCCCATTTAATTTTTCCCTTTCGGTCACCGTCGATTCTTCTGTCACGACCCTCGCCCAACACGCCCCCCGAATTATTTTTTTACCCGCCTCCACCGCGGGCCTGTCAGCCGTTGCACCCCCTTCCAGCTCGTTTGCTCCCACACGTGGAGTCGCCATTCCCAGCTCCCTGGTCACGGCCTTCATGCCCGCCTGCAGGCATCGGCCCATGTTCTGCGTCTCACCCCGTAGTTCTTTCATTTCTTCCCTCATTTGCTGTGTATTCGCATCCATCGTCGTTTTCACTTCATTTGTATTTGTATCCATCTTTTCCTTCATGCCTTTCATTTCGTTTTTCATTTCATTTGTATTTGTATCCATCTTTTCGTTCATGTTCGCATTTATCTTCGCTGTCATTTCCGCCAGCATGGCGAATAGCTGGGCCATGTCGGGTGCGCTTGGGTGAGTCGTTTCGGCAGGGATCGGGGAAGGGTTTTGGTGGAGAGGTGGAGGGGAGGTGTCATACACCGCGGCCGCTGCCGCACCCATTTCGGGCTCTGGGTTCAGTTTGGCGAGTTCGTTTTCCTGTACAACCAACATTTCCTGCACGGGGATTTCATCCTGAGCCATGGATTCTACACATTCTACATCCATTTCTAATACCCCCGGCTCCCGCTCGCCTTGAGACGCCATCTTGCTTCTCGTGAAGGGTTAATTTCGCTCGCTCGTAATTTGGAGGGAATCGGGGGGTCGCTTCTCTCACCCCTGGACCGATTCCCGTGAATTTAGCTGGAGACAGGAGAGCCCGTTTTCCTGTTCTCCGATACCAGTGCCGCGAGGAGGGCGATGGATTTGTATCGCACGACCTGACACCAGTGTTACGGATTCGCGCCCGCCGGCGTGCTGACGGCCACGTAACTCGAATCGCGGCACGTCGCCCACCGGACGGACAATCCAGTCGTGACCCTCTCGGACTAACGCCGGGAACCAGTCACGGGTGGACCTTTCGGTCTCACCGCGATCGAGCCAATCGGCCCCCGCGTGGGATAGGGTTGCTCGCCAAATTCGACCTACCTAAGTACCCACACGGAGGGTAGACCGGGCGATCGCACCTCGCCGCAGGTCGACTTCGGACACGGGCCACTTAAGCGACCCGTTCCGTACTATCGGGATAACCGAGCGGTGTCATCGTCGGCCTCGACGGTTCGATTAATTATCGGGCGTATTCAGCCCACTACCAACCCTTTACGTGAAGCAAGATGAGGATTCAATGAAAGAAATGACGAAGCGAAGCGGGAAAACAGTTCAACATAAAGCACATTTATTCGCGATGAACGGAAAGCACACATATACAATTCCACCAAAAGCACATAGAAAAGAAGAAGACAAAAAGCAAATGCAACAATGCAGATCTAATACCGACTACGCGAGCACACGGCAACACTTATACAATTTTACTTCACAGACGGCGCCGACAACACACACACTCAAAGCAAAGAAAAAGAACACCCTCAAGGATGAGGGGGTAGGCGGGCCTGGGGCCGAGACCGTGTCGGGCCTACCCGTCTGATGATGAGGCGCGAAGTGGCGATGGTGCCCCAACTCCGCGGGCCTCGCGGACAGTGTCTGGTAGGGGGTGGGAAAAGGGGCCCCCTTTGTCGCACTATCTCAGCGCGGGGGGAAACAGGAGGGGGTTGCTGATGCTCGGGGAAAGGAGGATTTAACCCTGTCTCGGGTCCCGCGGCGAGCGTCTCCTCCTCCACCTCGGTCGCGTTGCTGGCCTCTCTGGTGTGCAGCTCCCGGCACCGACGCGAGCACCCCCTCGTCTGCCTTCGCCACCGCCGCCTCTCCACAGCTCCGTCCTCTTCACTCCGACTCCGCGAACTCCCAACTGCACTCCACTTCCACTCGACTCGACTGACGAACGCGGTCGCTTATATAAGCCCCGTGGCTTCGCCTTTGACCCCCTGCCTTCGACCTTTCACCTCGCTCCCCATTGGCCCGAGAAAAAGTGGGCGTGAATGCTTTTTGATCCATGAATTTGCATATAGCGACCGCCCTCCAACGCCCTGGAGGCGGGGCCAAATCGCCCCTCGCTCACCGATTGGACGGAACAAAAGTGGGCGTGAGTCGTTTTTGATCCGTTTTTCTGCGGAAAGTCCGTGGTTTTGTACACGCTGTTCGGCGCGCGCCCTGCACGAGTCCAATTTCTCTAACCAGAAATAATAAGACTCGGCAAGAGGAGGGATCCGGGGCGATTCGACGGGATGGTGGTGTGGGTTCGGGCGTGGGGAAAACACAAACAATTCCGATGGATATACAAATCTCAAACCCTCTAAGGCGCCAGGTACACACACACACACACACACACACACACACACACACACACACACACACACACACACACACACACACACACACACACACACACACACACACACACAACGTAGCTGGTCCTGGTGGTCCGGCTGGCCCGTGGTGTAGACGCAACAGTCCCTGGATTGGCGTCGGACGAGCTGGCGTTGCGCTCGTCAGGGGCAGGAGACTCCGTGGTGCTGTCGACCTCCTGGTGTCGGCCCAAGTCCGCTCACAGCCGCCAGGGAGCCAGTTCTGGCGCCAAGTTGCGAGCAGGAGAGGGAGGCAGGTCCGCCCGCCGTTCGACCCCGTACTCCGAGCCAGCAGAACCCCAGAGCCAACTGAGGTGAGGCACGAGGCACAGCAAGGCCACGAGACACGATGAATCCAGGAACGAACCAGCGCAACAATCGAGCACGCTCCAAGTCCAACAGCCTCCACCAAAACAGTTTTTCTTTATCGATCTTCTTCTTCCGCCTCTTTTCCCCGAACCGAACCTTTTTATCCTCGAGTCGTCACTTCCAATCGAGCCGTTTTATTGGCCCTCCGTCGTCGCCTTCCGCCAATCGTGATCAAGGGGCGGAGCCAGCTGTCCTGTGACAGCACTGTCCTGTGACGTCACGGCAAGCCTCCAGGGAATACTAAAAGGGTTTATGCAGACACACTTACCCTAACCCGTCTCCCTATCTAATTACGTGACAATTATCATTTCCCCCTTGAATAAATGGACATTTAGTTGACAACTTATCACCACTGAATTGCTACTTATTACATCGAGATCCTGGTACACTCGAACAGCATGGCATACCTAATTAAACATCCTAATTACCCTTTGAATGCATACCCCCCCTCAGACGTAACACTGCCCCCTCCTCTGGTACCGCAGCTCCTGCAAGGTATATCACAGGCGCTACCATGCCAGCCTTAACACTTACTCACACCTAATTAACCTAACGAAATAAAGTAGGAGGGGCAATAGGCAGCGAGCCGCAGCTAACTTACCTATCCTGCTTAATGTACTACCCCCTTATGGCCTTATCCTCGCCTAAACAATCATTCCTTTTTTTTTTTTATCACATGAGAGCACTGAGCGAAGTTGCACTCCATCCTCTGGATCATCGCTCTTGTCCAACACTCTTCCATTGATCTGGGGAGGGGAAACAAAAGGTTCCACAAAAACACAACACTTATACTTTACATTCCTACTCTAAGCCTTAACGACACTATTCACAGGATATTTACACTTGACCGCGTCCCCCAGTGGGTGCTAATAGACCCAGCGTTACCTGGGGAGCCAATTTTCAAATTTGCTTGACCCCAAAATTATGCGGACATCATGCCCTTGCTGGACATGTCAAGTTGTGCGGGATCGAGTGGGACTCGCACATCTTCACAACACTCACACCATGGTCATAATCACATTTCTAGGTCATGGTCCCCATTTCAATGATGCAGGCTGAATCCCGTCATGGCCGTGGGGTGGGTCCCCACAAGATGATGGGGGCATCTCAGGTGCAACCATGCCCACAGGTAAGCTTTAGTCCAACCCGGACGTTTCTCCGCCCCGCTCCCTTTGATTCCCACCCCCTGGCAGCCATCAGCTCTAACAGCGTACACACACTGGAAGGGGTCTCACTGGCTCCTCTGGCCTTCCTGGGTCGCCAAGGTCCTACCCGCCTTGGTCGCCCAACCAGACCCTCTCCCAGTTGCCTCCAGACACTGTCACCGTTAGCCACCAGGGGTGAATCTCCTTGAAATGGGTCGCAATTCCCGCTCACCGTGAGCTTCAGCAATCTCTGCGGACAAGCACATCATCCCCACCCCCAAAACCCACATGACTCCCCCCCACCCCATCAGCCTTACATGTGACACCTGCATTTTTAACACTTCACCGACCATGACCTTCCCTGTTACCACATCATGTCCAATAAAAAATCAATGTGTGCACCATACATTTCACTTCTTAACTTAAAACAACTCACACAGCACTTTTCCTCACCCGATCCACGCACCAGCCATTGGACAGCCACTCGTGCCCACTTGGTTACCAATGACCCACTGTCCCTTTTGTCACTCTAAAACCCAGCAGAACTTACAAACCCATGCCAATTTTCCCACAATTCACTATTTTCACCAAAGGAGGGCACTTCGCCACAATCTCACCAGCCGAGCATGGCCCTATATGCTCAGCCCAATCTCGTCTCCCCGACCCCCGACAGTGATTTCCGGACTTGACCTATGTAAGGGCACCTCAGATAGACCTGGTGGTTCAGCAGGAGGATTCATCCTCTGAAGCATTTGGGTAATGCCAATTTCTCCCAGCCCACCTCCCTGATCCCGAATCTCCGCCTGTCGGATCGTCACCGATGGCCTCTCGGGCACCCGACCCGGCCGACTCCACGAGGCCAGCCTGGCCGCGCACTCGGCCGCTCAGTGCACGGTGGGTGGATCTTGTAGCTCCACTAGCGCTCGGACCTCAGGGTCCGGAAGAGCAGCTAAAAATTTCTCTAGTGCCAGTCTGTCCCATGCCTCCACTGTAAGGTCCCGATACGCAATCCTAACTGATTGGTAAATGTCCTGTGCCAGCTCCTGCACTGTCTCACCCGGCTTTAATCTGCGGTGCTGGAGCTGGGCCCGCACCAGATCACAGTTTGCTGCGAACCCAAACCGACGGCTCAACGCCTCGCAAATGTGGGAGCTGGTCAACATCCTTCCGGGATCACGTTTAACACATCTGCGGCTGGTCCCCGCAACGTTGCCACCAAATTCCCTGTACGTTCCCGCTCATTCCACCCGTTTAGTCGGGAAATGCACTCAAATTGCGTCAGAAAAGCTTCAACGCTCCCTGACCCGTCAAAATTTACCAGGGGGATCACTTTCCCGGTGGCCCGCTTCCCAGTTTCTCCCTTGTCCGAATCCAGCCCAGGGATCAAACACCCTTGTGGCTGCGTATCCAATTTCGGAGCCCACCGTGGCCAAAGATGTTTTGTGGTGAGGGTCTCATGGGTCAATTTTGCCTCCTGTTCCAAACGTTGAATGGACCGATTCACCTCTTCCCGCAGGATCTTCTGGGCCCGCACAACCTCCTCCAAGGCTCCGTCGCG
Source organism: Eptatretus burgeri (assembly GCF_056783735.1). NCBI lineage: Eukaryota > Metazoa > Chordata > Myxini > Myxiniformes > Myxinidae > Eptatretus > Eptatretus burgeri. The sequence goes on from NC_140968.1 coordinate 20,291,134, forward strand.
AGTTTGTAGCTGCTCCTCAACCAACCCGGACACTCTACTTACAAAAGACGGCTCTACCAGGCCTTTATCCAAGACTTCATCTTGGCTCATAATTTTATCTTGTTCGTCCAAACGAGCCTCCAATCCTTTTACCTCCTCCGCCAAATTCATCCCTTGCTTCCTCAGCTCTCCCCACTCTTCAACTTGCAGCTGCATACGAGCACCCACACAAGCATGATGACGTTCCAGGCTTTCATCCACTTTATCAACCCGAATGTTCGTTGCATCAATTTTATCTACCAATTTTTTTCCGTATATTTTCCCCCTCCAATGTAATTTCTACCTTTGTTTCCTCCAATCTATCCTCGAATTTACTTTGTATTTCTCCCAATTTAACATCCACACACTCCTGCATCTCAGTTTTCATTTTCTCCATATTTTCCCCCAATTCATCCCTCATTAAATCAATCCGTGCACCCAACTGTTCCCCCATTACCCCCAATTGATCTGTCATTTCTGCCCTCTGTGTCACGAATTGATTTGCCATTTCTGCCCCCTGTGCCGTCATTTTTGCCCCCTGTGCTGCAATTGCACTCATTAAACGTTCCAACATTGTCCAGATCGACATCGCGCCGGTTTCCGGTGCTGCCGGCTCCATTACGGGCAATGAAGCACGGTCCACGCTCGGAATGGGGGAGGTTTCGATCCTACCCCCGTCTCTCCCTTCTTCCCCCGACTCGCTGCCCGACACGTGGCCTTCCTCCTCAAACATCTGCACATCCGCCATGGTGCAGAAGTCCCGTTTGCCGCCAATTAAATTTAATTTGAAAAATCCCGCCAAAATTTTCCCGCACTTGCGCGCTTTTCTGTAGTAATTTTATATTCCAATTCGTGGCGAGATTTTAATCCTGGTATATTCTCCCGATACCAAATATAATTTAGAGGGGTTCGAACATCCAACACCCTGACACCAATGTGACGTCCACGGGACTTGAACAGTCCCGCCAACTTAGAATGAGCCGAAACGATGGAGGCGGTTTATTTTTTATAACCCAAAGATGGCAGTTTTAATCGCTCTACCGCAAACGGGACGAGGAAGGTGGCACGAGTCGCTTTTCACTGAGTTAATAATGTTTATTTCTCTAACCAGAAATAATAAGACTCGGCAAGAGGAGGGATCCGGGGCGATTCGACGGGATGGTGGTGTGGGTTCGGGCGTGGGGAAAACACAAACAATTCCGATGGATATACAATTCTCAAACCCTCTCAGGCGCCAGGTACACACACACACACACACACACACACACACACACACACACACACACACACACACACACACACACACACACACACACACACACAACGTAGCTGGTCCTGGTGGTCAGGCTGGCCTGTGGTGTAGACGCAACAGTCCCTGGATTGGCGTCGGACGAGCTGGCATTGCGCTCGTCAGGGGCAGGAGACTCCGTGGTGCTGTCGACCTCCTGGTGTCGGCCCAAGTCCGCTCACAGCCGCCAGGGAGCCAGTTCTGGCGCCAAGTTGCGAGCAGGAGAGGGAGGCAGGTCTGCCCGCCGTTCGACCCCGTACTCCGAGCCAGCAGAACCCCAGAGCCAACTGAGGTGAGACACGAGGCACAGCAAGGCCACGAGACACGATGAATCCAGGAACGAACCAGCGCAACAATCGAGCACGCTCCGAGCCCAGCAGCCTCCACCAAACGGTTTTTCTTTATCGATCTTCTTCTTCCGCCTCTTTTCCCCGAACCGAACCTTTTTATCCTCGAGTCCTCGTCATTTCCAATCGAGCCGTTTTATTGGCCCTCCGCCGTCGCCTTCCGCCAATCGTGATCAAGGGGCGGAGCCATCCGCAGCACTGTCCTGTGACGTCACGGCAAGCCTCCAGGGAATACTAAAAGGGTTTACGCAGACACACTTACCCTAACCCGTCTCCCTATCTAATTACGTGACAATTATCATTTCCCCCTTGAAGAAATGGACATTTACTAGACAACTTATCACCACTGAATTGCTACTTATTACATCGAGATCATGGTACACTCGAACAGCATGGCATACCTAATTAAACATCCTAATTACCCTTTGAATGCATACCCCCCCTCAGACGTAACACTGCCCCCTCCTCTGGTACCGCAGCTCCTGCAAGGTATATCACAGGCGCTACCATGCCAGCCTTAACACTTACTCACACCTAATTAACCTAACGAAATAAAGTAGGAGGGGCAATAGGCAGCGAGCCAAACATCCTAATTACCCTTTGAATGCATACCCCCCTCAGATGTAACAATATATATATATGTATATATATATATATATATATATATATATATATATATATATATATATATATATATATATATATATATATATATATATATATATATATATACCATATCTGTTTGTTCATTCTTGAATCGAAATTCAAAAGGTAGGGATCTATCTGCACGTATATTAATGGAATAACTGACTCAGGATAACTGTATGTTGTGTGCATACGGCTCCGACTACCCCTCTCCCTTATGCAATCGTAACACTACCCCCTCCCTTTTGCCCGACTCAACCCGAGTCGTCAACATTCGAGTGGCATGCAGGTATAGGTTCCCCGAGTACATTTTACCTATGGATCCCTGAATGCAACATTTTCAATACATGTCCCAAAAAACATAACCTTGTGCATTGCATAACTAAACTAACATACTCATTCGGACAACTTAACTATATTGCCGGAACTAAACAAACAAACAGGTGGGTCAGAACGATATTCATTTCTAATATTTACATTACCCACGGCCCAGGACCTGTGACTTGAGGAGAGAACACAATAAAGGAAACATTCGGGGATGAGTGCAGCAGCAGGAAACCGATGATCAGGCGTCTTCAGGGCCCTCATTGGTCCGTTGTTTGTTGGTTTTTATTTATTTTTCCTGGCTGCTGGAGGCAACTCACTAACACGGCAGGCCACACGCCGTCTCACAGTCCATTTGAACTGACCTTTATACAATAAGGAGATATCCGGGCTGCCCAATGCAGTCCCCGGTAACGCAGCTGCCTGCGGGGCAGTCCTTGCAACACTTTCACAAAGATGGTCCTGGCACACATGGTAAGGTTGGGTGATATGGTAATGCAAATAAAGGCATGGGCAGGTATGGCAAATGGAGTCAAGGCAAAGGCAGAAAAAGGCATGGCAAATGCAGATCAGGTAAGGTGCGATACAACAACGGGTCGGCATATGAAGCTGGCCGGCCTCGGTGTGGTCTTGTGAGGTTGTGGAGGGAGTGTGGTGGCATTGGCCGGTCCGAAGACGGGCTCGGTCCTACCCTACAGTCTCCCCCCAACCTATTGCCTATGCCTGTCCTAGTCCATACCCACCCCCATTAGCTTGCAACAAAAAAACAACGAAATTTAGACTTAAAAAAAAAAACATTTTATAACGACGTGCGTCCCTAACCCCCTTATTGTCTTTGTTCAGCTAACCTGTCCTGACTGTCTGTTGCCAATCCCTAAGATCCTTTTTGAGAGGATTGAGGAAGAGACAAGTGAATCTGTCTTGAGGCCCAATGCAGCCCCAGAATAGCTCCCACTGGTTTCAGAAATTTCCAAGGCGAGTCCAGCGGCCTCCGAACAGCGAAGGGATGGATGGTGCGAAGGGGTACGGTACACGTTTCCTCTATATCCTACCATTTATTAAACGTTAATCTATCCCCGGGGCTTTTCAACACACCTGTCTCTTTAAACTATCGGTTCTAGCAACCACGATTCCCGTGACCTGTGTTAGTGTTCGTTATTAATTTGGGCCTGGCCCTCAAATTTTCTCCCGTGCTCTTGCACAATTTTGTGGCTGGGCAGCGTGGCTCCACTGGCAGGACTACCCACCTGTCGAACTCGATCATCGGCACCCCCGGGTCGCTGAGGCCGTCTCCGAGCCTACCGACTCCGTATGAACATGGGGAATGCCCTTCCTGGCATTTTCCCCGTCGATGCCCACGTGGCATGTTGGCGCTCCGGGTCCCTTTCCAGTGGGTACCCGTGCCCATTACACTAACTCGGTCGCTTAGACCCATGGCCTACTCTGGGCGACTACTTCGGTGCCCGGGGTGCCATCTACTCAGTACGCATATTTCACCAGCCATGCTCCCAGCCGTGTCAATCGTCTCCTGCACCCTACAAAAAGGTTTCGTGCCTTCATTCAACACCAACAACCAAACGACCTCCTTTTGGTTAATTTCACGAACCCACTAACTTTTATTACACTCAGCCAGGGTTCCCTTTGGTGGGATTCACTCCTCCCCCCCCCCAATCATTCCACATTCACTCCATTCATACTCGGGCCCGCTAACCCACATTCACTCACCGTATATTTTTCTCTTGGTTTTATTTTCACACCAACACTGACACTCTCTGAGCTACGTTCCCCTAAAGGCCCGGTCACACCTTGACGTTTTAGCCAACGATGGCAACGTGTTAAAATTTATGTAAAACGCTGGCTTACGTTGAACTTTTGATGTTTTTTTTTTAAAGATTCGGACGTATTCATAGCGACTTGGTCTTATGTATAACGCATTGGTAACTACACAGAACGTTTCGTTGTGTAATAGATAACTTATACCAACGAATGCTGAACCTGTTGTCGGCCTACACAACCGATGCCCAACGATAGTCTAACTCAGGCATAGCGCGTTGCACGCATCGCCGACGATGTCGTGACGTAGCCTATTAAAAGGCTGATGCACAACGATTCAAATCATAACTGCCGTAGAAATGGAAGGGTCACAATCGCGGTCACACCTTGGCGATCTTGCCAGCGTATGCCGACGTAACAAAAAGTGTGTCTAAAACGTTGGGGGCACGTCGAATACGGTATGGGTAAGTTTGGTATGCGCGAGTAGAACGCTAAATACGCTATCATAAGTCGTAGTAAGTAGAGTACGTCAAGAAATTTTGAACATGTTCAAAATTTTACGACGTACTCGGCGTATGACACACGTTCCGCATGCGATGGGGATAAGTTTTACACACGATATGTGGACGCTTACACACGTCCACAAAGGCTACTTATAAGCTACTCATAAGTCGAAACACGTCGCGGTAATGTCTTTTTTACGCGAAACTTATTTCTAACTTATGCTTGACGTGCTTTGAACCAATTCTTTACGTAGTCCCAACACACATCGACGTATGTAGACGTATTCCAATGACGTCTTCCGGTCGACAAAAAAAAAAATGAATGTGTTTCGAGCTTACAACTGCCATATAAAGACGTGTTCCCAGCGGTTTTGGGAATTGGTATATAAAAATGGTGTTCATAAAAGGGGAACCCAACAGTGTTTTCGAGTTCCTTTTTGAGTCGATGTCCATGTCAGCAGTAACAGTATCAGTATTAGTATTAGTTTGTTCATGTTGGCAGTAGTAGGTGGGTGTGAGGGGGAGGGTGTGGGTTATGATGGATCCTCCTTGCGTCCGCGTGTCCACGGGTAGGTTCATAGGCTGCCACTCAACGATTTAAATGGCTGCATCTCCACTATTGAAAGTAGACGCTTGCGCTCAACAATTGGATTTTTTTTTACACTCAACGACTTTTAAACGGTACCACTCAGCTATTTTCATTGTTTTCAATGAACGATTTAAATTGCTGTCACTCGCCTTTGTTTTTTTTTTTGTTTTTTTTCGACGCTGGGGTTTGGAAATTTGAAGCGTTTCTTCTGAACGTGTTAAAACGCTCAAACTCGACTATTTTAAATAGACGCTGCCGATGGACAATTGGAATCATAGCCAAGCTAGACATCGAAGTGTGAACATCCTCGTCATGCCGAAGAAAAGTTTGAAGAATGCTGCAAATAAGTGTCCTGGCCATGGCCGTGGACGCTGACGCAAGGACGATCCATTATACCGACGTCTTTCAGCCTATGAGTAACTTAAAAGTAACGTCTGTCGACGTGTGGCAACGATCGCGTAACGTGCCAACAACAGGTTAATCATAGGTTAGAAATAAGTTTCGGGTACGCTAAATATTACCTCGGCGTGTCTCAACTTATGATTAACTTACAAGTAGCATGTGTTGACGTCTGTCAACGATCGCAGACCGTGCCTACAACTTGTGGCCAGCGTAGCGGAACGTGTGAGTCATACGCCGGCATACGTCGTGAAATTTCAAGCATGAAAAAATTTGAGGACAACCGAAAAGTACAACGTTTAAAGCCAACGTACAACGACGTATGGCAACGTACTACGACGTATGCCAGCGTGCTCTCAATGTTATCAAAACTTACCCATAACGTATTCAACGTGTGCCAGCGTTTTAGAAAAAAAAAATTCAAAAATCGGCATACGTTGGCTAAAACGTCAAGGTGTGACAGGGCCTTAACTAGCTTGTGCTCCCCGTCATCCCTTATTCAAATGCACGTTCCATTTAATTATACGTAGCTAATCTACGTGTCCACTACACGTTCCATGTCTGTCCATGTCTCCAATCCATTCTAAATTCGATACTAAATTTACCTATCTCGTATTACCGGGCCCCATGGAGGACTGCTCATGCCCCCATGAGGCCTTCATGCTGCAAGATCCCCGCGGACGTCACTCGCACACGGCCCGCTCCGCGAGGCTTGCCACACAGCACGGGCCCGGCCGTGTCGTCCCCGAAACTTGCTCCGCGCGTCCCGCGAGCACCTCTCGTGGCACGCAGCACGTCGGGCCCCGTATACGTGCTCACATGGGGCCATACTCTTGCCAAATTTACTCGATCCTTCAATTTGCCTCCATCTTTGCCGTCTGCGCTCCGGTCTTGGACCTGGCGCAGATCGTTTCAATGCCGGCTTCCCATCATGCACTCGTCCGCGCTTGTGCCGTTCGCAAAACACGGAACGGACCTCGCACGCAGCGTCCCGCGGAGCCGGCGCGGTTTCCGAAATACCTCGTCCGTTACACGACCCACGACTCCCGTCTGGGACGGTCCGTGTCCCATTTTCTCATGTGCACTCACACAAAATGCCATGTCATTTGCACTACAACCCACGCTCCGACACATATTCCGGCACAATCGCACTGGGAGCTTGTGTTAGCCCAAGAGATCCCCGGGTTTCTATCCCCCTCAAAGCTCGGCATGCGCTCTTTCGCACCATGCAACCACCGCTCGACCTCGTACAGTCTTATCGGACTCACCTCGTCACGGTCTGCCTCGAGGGAGCATACCGTCTCCCCTTGTTCCTGCGGGAGGTTAATCCGATCCTCGCACTGGGTCTCAAAACATTCCACATGCTCCACCTCAGTGTACTTTACCGTCTCTATTTGTGTGTGCTCCTCTTTTATTTTGTGCAATTCATCTTTTACCTGTTCTATCTCCCTTTGTGTCTCTGTTAATTCCCCATTTGCGATACTAAAACACTCCTTTGTCTCGTCCTCGTGTTTCTTTAATCGCTTCCCCATTTCCTGGCTCTGTCTCAACCTTCCGTCCCATCTCTTTAACCATTTTCGTGTCTCATTTCACACTCTTCCTTGACGGCCCCCAATTCCCCCTTTGTTTCCTGCTGGCCTTGTTTTAAATTTTGTATTGCAGTTGTGTTTTTCCCCAATCTCTACTTTTAATTGCCCTTGTCCTTTCTTAATTTCCTTCATCCCCTGTCCGAGTTTATCCAGTTCTCGTCCAACCGTCGTTATCTTATCCGTCACTTCCTCCTTTCCCGTCTCCATTGCGGTCCAAACACCTTCCACACTCCCTTTCAATTCGGTCATTTCTTCACGTATTGTACTGATCTCATCCGCAATTTCCGATGCATGTTTTGCATTTCGCCCTTTACTTTTGCCAGCTCCGCCTTCATTTCCTCCTGACGCGCCTTCATTTGTGTTTGTAAATTTATTCCCATGTTTTGCATATCCCCCTTCAGTGCTTGCGCATTCCCATCCATTCGGTTTTGTAAATCCCCCATCAGTGCTTGCATATTCCCATCCATTTCTGCCATTCGTGTTTGTAAGTTTTGCATATCACTCCTCTGTTGCTTTTGCCCCTGTTCCATCATTTGTGTTAGTATCTCCACCATCTGGTTCATGTCAAATGGCTTGGGCGAAGCGGATCTGCTGTGATCGGGTGTGGTTCCCATGGGGATTGCTCGGTCCTCCGTGGGGGAAATTTGATGCAGGGGGTGCCCAAGCATCGTCGCTGTCGCAGTTTCCCCCAATGTTATCTCTGGGTATGGTTGCAGGGACTGACTTCCCTCAAAACTGTCGTCCTGAGCCAAGGATTCCTCTATCATTGTTTCAGAACCCACCTGAACCAGCTCGTCTTGGTCTGCCATGGTCCGTACCGATATTTACCTAAAATTTGAATTCTGCTCTTACTTTCGGGAGGAAGGGGAGGGGGGTTTGTTAAGCACACCCCTGGCTCGAATCCCGTCCCAGATACCAAATTGTTGCAGGTTCGAATCCCGTAAATGTCTTTATGGGGGTTAACACTAAACTGTTGCGGGTTCGAATCCCGTTCATTTCTCTGTGGGGGGTCCGTATCCCACTCCTGATGCCAAACTGTTGCGGCCGCCAGGGTCGGGTGAGAAGACCACTAGGTGGGGGAAAGCTCCGTCGATTCCCACCAGACTCCCCGGAATTGTAGGCCATCGCTCACGGATAATTCCATGACGCGTCGGGTCGCTTAACCGACCGTGGATGCTAATAACTCAACCGCATGACCTAGGGTCCTCCTGTCTGGAATCAGGTTACCTAATTAACCACGCAGTTTACCCACCGGGGAACCATGCCCTCGGTACTCCTTGTCCGAACCGGATCACTCTACCAACTACCAACTACCTTTCCAGATCGGATGTAGTCGAGCGGCACTGACAAGGACGTACCGGTTAAAGAGAACGGGTTGTTGGGAATTAAGACCCGGCTAAACCTGGATTCGAACCATGCTGGACCAATGCAGGAAAAGACAAAGGCGAGCTGGGAACATTTCTAAAATTATTATTTATTTATTTACAATAAGCGAGGAAAAGCATATGGCACAACAAAAGGTTTATTGGGGGTGTAATGCAGGGAAAAGAATCCGCAATCATCGACAAACAGGAGATCTCTAACAAGCAGGTCAATGGTTTTGGTTTTAGCCCGGAGTAGACGCAGATTGAAAATGCCACCATCCGTTCTAAATTTTATGTGAACACCGTTGTCATTTGTTTTCAAGGCTTCCTTGAGCATGGTTGCAAAGAACAGCACAAATAAGAGAGGCGCCACAACACATCCTTGCTTCACCCCGTTGCTGATATTGAATGCCTCGGAGAACTTACCATCAGCACACATTCTAGCTTGCATTACATCATGTAGCTGTTGTTGCACTCCTACAAATTTCTGTGGGCAGCCAATTTTGAGAAGAATTTGCCATAGCGCAACACGTGAGACTGTATCGAAAGCTTTAGTAAGGTCAACAAAAACCCGCATATAACCCAATATTCTGCTCGATGCACTTCTCCTGAAGTTGGCGAGCTGAGAACACCATATCCTTGGTACCACGGTAACCTCGAAAACCACACTGCGACTCCGAAACATTTTCGTCCAGAATTGAATTTACGAGACATATCTGAAGAATTTTAGTTCGTATTTTGGAGCATGAACTTAGGAGGGAAATTCCTCTATGATCAGGATGAGTGGAGATTGGGGGGTCTGGGTGCTTTGAGGGATCCTGAAGAGTTGTGGAGTGCCCTCAAGACCACCATTCTTGATGTTGCCAGTAGATGTCATGGAACTCAATGGAGGGCGAAGAAGAATTTTGTCTCTCAAGGGACACTGGAAACCATTGCCCAGAGTTGCAGGGCTCGGCTGAATGGCAGAGCTGAGCTGTTCAGGGAGCTGAGGCGTAAAAATGGGGCTTCACGCTGTGGAAACCAAGGTATTTCGGATCATTGGCATCTCCCGTGATGAGGCTGAGTCTTTGGGCCTCTCACTCTTTCATCGCAGGCTGGTCGGTGGTCTTTCTGTCTTCTACCGTCTCCTCTCCAGCCTCGCCCCCCCTGCTCTCTCTGCGATTTGTCCCCACCACATTTCCACAGGGCGTTCAAGGTCCGCCAACAACCCCTTTCTGGTAAAACTACCAAAATCACGAATCACTGCTTACCTTCACTCATTCATTCCTCTTTTTTCCCACCTTTGGAATAAACTCCCTCACTCTATTCAATCCCATTCTTCCCTCCAGGCTTTCAAAACAGCTGTTCACCACCACCTCTTATCATCCCCCATCCAAATCCTCGATCTTTTCTACCCCTGATAATCCACCCAAGCCCACCTCCTTCAAATTCCCTGCTTTCCTTCCTGAAAGTCCCTGTAATGTCCATCTTGTATTCCCCATGTTCCCCACCCCATCCCTCTCCCTTCCACAGATCTCCAAATGTCTCTGTTCCCCCTTTGTTTTCTCCTTCCCTCTCCCAACCCTCTTGTCTCTTGTCTCCCTTGTTGTGCATTGTGTGTTAATTCTCATACAAGCCTCGACAATGTATACAAAAAAAAAAACATCCTGTGAAGGCTTGTGCAATCGTGGAATAGTGCGACACAACTCTGTTCCCATATTTTCAAAAAGTTGATAACATCTATGTTCCATCTGGAATTGTTTGTGCTGATGCTAACATCAAGCCACAGTTGAGCAAGAAGGCTGTATGCATGTCTGAGAAGAATGAACGAGAACTTCTGTGTCTGAAGATCAGATAATGATATTTCCATCTTGGCAAATTTCACACATGTGCGTTTACATGTGCCATATGAAGCCGAGTGTCAGCCTCTTCGTGGTTGTAGGTTAGGCTGGGTACCTCTTCCATCACAATACTACCTTATTTTACCTGATAACGGAATGCCTTGTCATCCAATCCCACAATCAATGTGTGCCCTTGGATATGCTCGAGTTATGGTGATCTCTGCCATTCATTAACAAGCAAGTGTAAGAAGGCTGTCTTTAATTTTTCTGAGTTCAGCAAAGCATTGAAATTCTTTGGACACTTTTGTTCATGAATTCAATATCTGTACATGCTGATCCCCTCATGTCCCACTCAATATCTCTGATTGATGAACTTTTGTATGTCTCACATACAAAGTCTACTCTCTTTGTGAAATCCAACAACCTTTTGAGTACAACTTTTGCGATTCCTCCACATGTCACAGGCAAGTTCACCAGAGTACGTATTAGAAACATAGCATCAACTGCACATGCATCTCAACTTTGCGGTTTGCCACTTTTCATCCTTTCCTCTAATTTATACATCAGTTTTGTTGATTGACCCGTCCGCTTGTGCTCGATTCAAGGGCATGGGCGTAAGAGGATAACTGAAAAACAATTCAAGATCCAAATCACTGGTCGTTGCAACGCACAGTAGCCATTGGAAGAGGATTTGTGTGCCCTGCAACTATTTCATTTTCTTGTTCTTCACAGTGAGCCTGAATCTGATCACACCTTACCAGAAATTATTTACCTTCCGATGGGGGCTGGGTTTTGTTCGATATCCAAAATCTTGTCAGATATGCAAAACATTCCTTCATGAACTCCTGCACATATTTATTTCTGATTTCAACAGTGTAGGAGCTCAGTCTTTCCCTCATCCGATGTTGCCTTCCCAGTGGACAAGTCGTCGAGATTTTCATTTGAGATTCGTCATCAAAAGGATGAAGTGTCTCTGATGCCACTGGTGATCTTCTCAAAATCACTGTTGTCACACACAATGTGTTGATGGGTGGCCTCCTGTGTTGAGTCTTCGTGCTTGTGCAATCCAGTCGATTCAAATAGGTATCCAAGAATGGCACTCCTCATGTAATGGGTGATCGTCTATCTTTTTCTTGCATTGGTGTTCTGTATTAACATGGCTATGTCTGTCATCCGAGAGGCAGCATTAACATTGACAGTCAACAGAAAAGTAAATAGTCCCTATGTAGTTATTGCACATAAAATGTTCAGTCATCAGATTACAAAAAGCTTACTTACCTTTTTACATATATGTAGTTACATATAGCAATCTCAAAATTCCATCTGGAAACCAAAATAGGATTATTAAATTATATATATATATGTATATATATATATATATATATATATATATATATATATATATATATATATATATATATATATATATATTAAACAGTGATGATGGTGGCCATCTTGAATTTATGCAAATGATGTAATTTCAAGAATACAAATTATTATGTTTTTCTATTGATCAAAGTAAGTCAGTGAGAAAGACAATGCAAGTTTTCAAATGGAGTCAACCGAGCCAAATCATAAATGTGATTTCAACACCAAAGATCTGGATTTGCGAGTAAATGACTACATATGGTGGCAACCATATTGGATTTATGCAAACGAAGGACAAATACAATCGGAAAGTTACTCATTTGAAAAACTTCTCCTGAATGTGTTGGTTATTTTGAAACTTCAGATCATTCAAAAAATCTCATCGAGATGGCACAAAATAAGGTTATGAAGTTGAGCATGTGAAATAGTGGTGGCCATCTTGGATTTATGCAAACGAGTAAGGTGGAAGTGCTAAAAGTCATCGTTTCATGTTTGAAACGAGTAGAAAATACAGAAAGCATCATTTTGGCATCAAAACCATTTATGTATGGCTTTTACTGGCAAAGTTGTTTCCATTTCTTCATTTTTTTGAGATTTTTAGGAAAATTGGTACGAACCAAGGAAATGGCCTTAAACACATTGATAAACCCAAAATATTTTTGGCCAACAATCCATTTCATAAATGTCATACATTGGTGAATGAAAAAATATAGGTTGGCATTTGTTATACTCTGGGAAGGGGTTACTCACATTTTTAGACCCTTTTAGAGGTCTGGTCGTTACACTATTAATCAATCTTCATGTATGCAGGATGCAAGTATGATTTGTCTCTGGTACCGCCACTCTCTACAATTACAAAAAGAGGATTAATTAAGCTATGCAAGGCCATAATTATGTTCCATATACACTACATGGCCAAAATTATATGGATAACTGCTCGTCTAACATCCCATTCCAAAATCATGGATATTAATATGGAGTTGCCCCCCCCCCTTTCCTGCCATAACAGCCTCCACTCTTCTGGGAAGACTTTCCAATAGATGTTGAAACATTGCTGCGGTGATTTGCTTCCATTCAGCCACAAGACCTTCCGGTTCCAGTTTTTGAGCGACAGTGGCGGTTCTGCTTCAGGGTCTCTGCTGACTTTCACAAAGATAAGCTTTCTGGTCATTTTTGTCATATTTTTTACTGTCATTTTGTTATCTCTGTGTTTACTGTGTGTTTCTAGTTCGGTCTTGTGTTAAAACTCATGCTCATTGTGGAGTTTTCGTTGTATTTTCATTTTGGGTTTACTTGGGGCCTACCCTTCTTCCCGTTTGTGTGCGCGATCGTGTATATGGTATTTTCTCCTTATTACCATCAGTTTTTATTTTATCCACTTTTCCCTCCACCCTCCTATCCCTCTTAACTATACCCTCCGTTTCATGTCTTAAAATACAATAAGATACTTTTTACCTCACGGTGTACCCCATGTGACCACGTGACTTCCTGTACCGACTCTTCTTCTTCCTCCTTCTTTTGCCGATCTCCATCTTCTACTTTTCCCAACTAAACCCACATTCACCATACACCTTCGTGATGAATCTTTAAAGTGTTGTTGTTGTTGTTGGAAGCTGTGAGGTCACGAGTCACGCAACGTCACGCATTACATATCGAGTGTGAAGCCGAGGAGATCCGGGCGTTTCCCGTGTCTTCGTAATGTGATTCGGTGAGACGTTAGTTGACCTCGTGAAAGTAATGTATCGCCTTTACCATTTACTGCCTTATTACGATTGTTAATGTTTATACTTGTGTTTTGTTTATGCTTTCAGATATCACCTTGATTGAGTGAATTAAAGCCTCAAAAGTGAAATCGGCTTGTTTCTATTCGACAACAATTTAATTCACTCAATCCGACACCATGGACAAGTTCCTCAAACCGGAAAGATTTGACGCCGATCCGAACTCAAGCACGGTAGTTAAGCAATGGCTCCATTGGCACAGCACCTTCTCGAACTTTCTGGCAGCCATTGCTACTCACGACCCGGACAAGCTGAACATGCTCATTCATCACGTAACATCTTCAGTCTATGAATACATCGCTGAGTGTGAAGCGTACGACGCTGCTGTCAACGTTCTCAAAGCACTCTATGTAAAGCCCAAGAACGAGGTATTTGCAAGACATGTGCTCACTACATGCAGACAGGAGGCAGGAGAGACACTCAATCAACATATGCAGGTTCTGAAGCAGCTAAGCAAGGATTGTAACTTCTGGCCCGCGACTGCGGAGCAGTGTAGAAACGACTCGATAAGCGACGCTTTCATAAATGGACTGCAATCGGCTCACATACGACAAAGCTTGCTGGAAAACGAAACATTGGGCCTTCAAACAGCTTTTGACCAAGCTCGCGCTTTAGAGATGGCCTAGAAACATTCCGAGTTCAATGGGTGGCCTGTTCCTCCTGTTAATGCTGCTGCTGTGGAGATCCGAGAATCATCTCAAGAAGCTCTGGAAACAATAGCGGCAGCAAATGCGCTGCAAGAGATACTACATGCAACAGCTGCGGAAAGAAAGGCCACTTCTCTAAAGTGTGCAGGTCCGCTTCCTCTAAACTAACTTCGGCGGCTATAACAACTCTTGAAATACTCTCTGCTGCTTCACCGGATTGCCTAGCTAAAGCTGTTGTGAAAGTGCAGATCAACAGGCACTCAGTCGCAGCATTGATCGATACTGGAAGCTCCGAAAGCTTCGTGAGCAAAAATTTGGTAAAAACCCACAAGTGGAAGCTCTTCCCTGCCAACAGTAAAGTTTCCATGGCCTCCACTTCCCTGTACTCAAATGTTCAGGGATATTGCAATGTTGAGCTGATCTTATCAGAACATACCTACAGTGATGTTCGGCTGTTGGTTCTCCAGGACCTATGCGCTGACCTCATCCTGGGTCACGATTTCTTGAAACAGCATTCGAGTGTTGGGATTCCCTTTGGTGGAGCTAAGCCATCTCTAAAAGTTTGCGGACTTGCCACTGTTTCTCCACCTTCGTTGTTCGCCAACCTAACTCCCGATTGCAAGCCAATAGCCGTGAAGTCACGGCGATATACCAGCGCAGATACCAAGTTTATTGAATCCGAAACCAAGAGGCTTCTTGATGAAGGAATCATTGAACCTAGCGAGTCTCCATGGCATGCCCAAGTATTAGTTACAACCAACCATAATCATAGAAAGCGGATGGTCATCGATTACTCACAAACAATTAACCGCTTCATTCTACTCGACGCCTACCCATTGCTACGAATAGATGAAATTGAAGGGAATGTAGCGAAATATCGGATATTTAGTACAATCGATTTGCGCAGCGCCTATCATCAAATTCCCACAACAGAAAAGACAAACCATTTACAGCGTTCGAAGCCTGTCAAAAACTATATCAGTTCCGCTGGATTCCATTTGGCGTTACTAATGGCGTCGCAAGCTTCCAGAGGATAATTGACAATGTTACCTTGGAGGAGAATCTAGAGAATACCTTTGCTTACGTGGATAATGTTACGGTGTGTGGAAAGAACCAGGCAGAACATGATGAAAACCTGAATAAATTTCTCAATGCCACTAAGAAGTATAACCTGACATTAAACAATGACAAATGCGTATTCTTTGCAAAATCTGTCGACCTCCTCAGCAACACAATTGAAAATGGAACAATTAAACCAGATCCTGAGCGCCTTCGACCACTTCAGGAGCTTCCACCCCCACACGATATGCCCTCGTTGCGTCGGGCAATGGGAATATTTGCGCATTACTCACAGTGGATTGCAAACCTTTCTGAAAAGATTCGTCCCCTAGTACAGTGTAAAAGCTTCCCTCTATCATTAGCTGCTGTTGAAGCTTTCAAACTTCTCAAGCAAGACATCGCCAACTCCGTTGTGATGGCTATAGATGAAACTGTCCCTTTCTTAGTTGAAACCGACGCTTCCGATCACGCTATTACTGCTACGCTTAACCAGTTTATAAGACCTGTTGCATTCTTCTCGAGGACTCTTTCTGGTAGCGAACAAAGGCATTCAGCAGTAGAAAAGAAAGCGTATGCGATTGTGGAGGCACTGCGTAAATGGAGCCATTATCTGCTGGGAAATCATTTTCAGCTTATTACTGACCAATGGTCAGGTCAGGTCAGGTATGGGAGCATGTGCCAGAACTGCACGTCGCTGCGTCCACTTTCCGCCGGTACTCCAGGGGCCTCCGTCTGGCCATCCCCCAGGCAGATGCCAGGCCCATCCCCATCTCCTTGAGATGATGGTCAACCTGTTGCAACCATGAGGCACGTGGTCGACCCACTGGCCTCCTCCACTCATGAGACTCCCTCGCTGAGAGAATCTGGTGAGCAGGATCAGAGTCAGGAAAACGAGCCACATGTCCATACAGCCGCAACTGACGCTCACGGACTATGCAGGTAACAAATCTCATCCGAGTCTCTCTCAGCAACCGCTCGTTGGACACAAAATCCGACCAGCGATAGCCAAGGATTCTCCGAAGAGACCTGGTACCAAAGGAATTAAGTCTCCGTCTCAGATCCTTGGTCAGAGTCCAAGTCTCGCACCCATAGAGCAAGACTGGAAGTACCAAGGACCTGAAGACTCGGACTTTCGTCCTCCCGCACAGGTACCGGCAGCGCCACACCCCATGATCCAGTGAATCCATGACTCCCCAGGCCCGACCCAGACGTCTATTGACCTCTGACTCGCAGCCAGCAGAGACATGAATATCACTGCCAAGGTAAGTGAATCTCTCCACGACCTCAACATCCTCACCACAAACAGACACAGACAGGACAGCAGCATCCAAGATGTCACCGAAAGCCTGGATCTTAGTTTTGACCCAAGAAACCCGTAATCCCAACGGCTCCGACTCCTCATTCAGCACCTCGAGGGCCCCCAAGAGGATGTCTAAAGTCTCCGCAAAGATGACTGCATCATCTGCAAAGTCAAGGTCCGAGATCTTGACATTCCCAAATGACGCACCGCAACTTGATCTCTCCGACATCCTCCCTAGAATCCAGTCCATACAAGTGCTGAAAAGTGTGGGGGCAAGTACACATCCCTGACGAACTCCAGTAACAACTGGAAATAAGTCAGAGATGGTACCACCACACTTCACAGCACTCTCAGTCTGTTGCGTTTATGTTTGATAACAAAAAAGCTGGAAAAATCAAGAATGAAAAGATTATGAGGTGGTGCATCAAGCTGTCATGCTACAGCTATGACATAATTTATCGCCCGGGGAAAGAAAACGCTGCTGCTGACGCCTTTTCATGAATTTGCTGTTCAGCTATTAACGGCAAAACCTTGCAAGATCTGCACAGCTCATTATGCCATACAGGTGTAACAAGGATGGCCCACTTCATGCGCTGCCGAAATCTACCCTTTTCTGTCGAAGAAGTTAAAAGGATGAGTGCATCTTGTCCAGTCTGCGCTGAACTCAAACCGAGATTCCATAAGGCCACCCCAAGTAATCTCATCAACGCTACCTTGCCTTTCGAGAGGCTAAACATCGATTTTAAAGGACCTTTGCCATCAGTGACGGACAATCGCTGCATGTTAACTGTTGTTGATGAGTTTTCAAGGTTTCCCTTTGCCTTTCCATGTGCTGACATCACTTCAGCAACCGTCATAAAATACCTCTGCCAACTGTTTGCAATCTTTGGTATGCCTTCTTATACACTCTGACCGAGGATTTTCCTTTATGTCCGAAGAACTCAAACCGTTTCTGCATGGACGGGGCATTGCCACCAGTCGAACTACTAACCCACAAGGAAACGGACTGGTGGAAAGATACAATGGTATCATCTGGAAAGCTGTGACCTTCGCGCTTAAGTCGTGAGAACTGAAGACTGTGCAGTGGGAGGCTGTTCTTGCTGATGCTCTGCATTCTGTTCGGTCGCTAATCTCCACATCCACTAATGCCATTCCACATGAACGACTGTTTAGCTACCAGCGCTGATCTACCAGTGGATATTCTATACCCACCTGGTTGGCTTCTCCTGGCACTGTGCTGATGAAAAGACAAGTACGCCAGAGCAAGTATGATCTCTTGGTGGATGAAGTCAAACTCATTGATGCAAATCCGGAGTCTGCCCACGGCAGACTTTCTGATGGCCGGGAGACCACTGTATCACTGCGACATTTGTCACCTCCTGGTGATGTTCCACCTGGGAACGTGATGGGTGATGCCCTACCTGTGGAGCAACAGCAGGCTGGTTTCGAAAATGGAGAGATAACACCGAGCAATTCTTCTATGCCAGAGAAACAGACTTTAGCTGAGGAAACGAGTGCAACTGAACCCTTGTCATCAGTTAAACAGTCCCCATTGCAGCGATCTGAACGGATCAGACGCCCTCCTGAATATCTTGGGAAATTTTTGGTTGAACTTTAGAGGTGGGGTGAATGTGATGAATCTTTATAGTGCTGTTGTTGTTGTTGCAAGCTGTGAGGTCACGAGTCACGCAATGTCACACGTTACGTATCGAGTGTGAAGCTGTGAGGAGATCCGGGAATTTCCCGTGTCTTCGTAATGTGATTCGGTGAGACGTTAGTTGATCTCCTTAAAGTAATGTATCGCCTTTATCATTTACTGCCTTATTACGATTGTTAATGTTTATACTTGTGTTTTGTTTACGCTTTCAGATATCACCTTGATTGAGTGAATTAAAGCCTCGATATTGAAATCGGCTTGTTTCTAGTCTACAACAATATATAATATTATTACGAATCTGGAAGCCATTTGCACACAAACAGACTGCAGTCCCTAAGCTTAGTTATTTCGATAAGTATGTGTTTATAGTTAGGGTCCCGTCCCTTCTGTCTAATGGGAATTTCAAGTGTGCGCTACGAGTTATTTTATAGTTAGAATTTATACTGTTGCGGGGCCGGGACGTCGGCCGCGAGCACGACCACCAGATGGAGCAGAAGAGTCGGTTCAACCGATCGCTCGGAATTCAGATCGTCGCCCTGGATAAGTCCGGAGTCGACGGGTCCTTTGTTTTGGACCGTGAAGGGTCAATATTTCCACCACGTGGTACAGGGTTATTTGCCAAATCTTCAAAATACCTAGAGACCACGTGGCGATCCACCGAGTCTTCACACCCTCGACGGAACTCGTACGGAAACGAGCCGCTTAGCGCGCTCGTTCCGTGGGCGATTCCAAGCGGTTTAATCGCCGAGCAAAGTCGCTCTTCGTCTCTCTCACTGGCTAAAAGGGCCGGCAAGTCCTTTGATTGGCCCGGGGGCGTGGTGACGTCACGCGGAGCCCTTTCCTCCTTTCGCGAGCCCGGATTGCCTGAGTGGCGGTCACCCCACCCGCTGCCCACCGATTGGTTGAGGGTCGCCGCGTGGCTCCTCCCCGAACTCCACCTTCTTCCAAAGGACTGCCCCTCATGTTTCTGCAGGACCGCAACATGTTCCTGCAGGGTCCTGCAGGACCCACCCCTGACATCGGCCAGAGCGAGGTGAAGGAAGCGAAGTGAAGGTGAGTGTGATGCGGTGTCGTCGGCGGTGATGTCGTTGGTGTAAAAATAAACGAAAAGAAAACCTGACTATTAAAATAACTCCACGGCGCAGGAACATTTAATTACCCATTTGACTAGGGTCGGGACCCCAAATGGCAACATGTACTTACCGATATAACTGATCTAAAGGACCTGCATTTTGTGTGCTCATGGCTTCCAGATTCGCAACAATACATCAACTACAACAACAACAACAGCAGACCTTCGCCTCGCTCCACCGTCGCCATTACGCACGTGGCCTGAGGTGAGGAGGACGGGGGAGCTACAATCACCTCAGCTCCGACTCCACCCCTTGTCCAATCAGGAAGCTCATCACCTCAGGGCTGGCTCCGCCTTAGCCAGATGGAGTGTTCGGCCTGACCAATGAGGGGAGGCCACTAGTCGCCCGACAACCCCTCGTCCAATCAGGAGGCGAGTGGGAGGGGAAGAAATCCCTCGGACCTGGCAAGAAGAGGAGAGTGGTTGTGAGGACTAGTGTACGGGAGTCATCGTGGGGATTGGCTTGGTCTTGGTCATGGTGGCTTTTTGTCTGCGGTCGTGGTGGCTTTTTGTCTGCGGTCCTTCGCGGTGGCTCATCGTGGTGGTGGAGGCCGGGCAGCTACGGTCACGGGCCTGTGGATTTCGGAACGTGGGTTAGAGTCCCACCGTGATGGTTGAAGTAAATTGTGACTGCACGAGGCGGAGAGGCACCCGACCAGGTCCTGGTCCCCAGCTCGTCTTTTCCTCCTGGGCTGAGGGACCGAATAAAAACCCCACACGGTCCATTTATTGTGTGTGTGTGTGTGTGTGTGTGTGTGTGTGTGTGTGTGTGTGTGTGTGTGTGTGTGTGTGTGTGTGTGTGTGTGTGTGTGTGTGTGTGTGTGTCCGTGGGCCCCATCTGCAAGTAGAAATTGTTGAGTGCTTTTGATCATTGTACATTGCCTGCCTGATATTCCAGATTAAGTCTACACTGTGTCTTATTATAGTAAATAAATATCTGTTAAATGTTCCAGTTCGTTGCCTGTCGTTTATACCATTGGCCCAGCACGGTGCGTATTGAGAATTAGTGAGGTCATTGGGCCGGTAAGTTGTCATTGGGACCTGTGTGGCTATAGTAACTCCTGCTCGGTACGGCAGACCCGAGTCGGTACATGCGACTCGGTTCGGACAGAGTCGGCCGAGGGTGTGGTTTCCCCGGTAGCTAAATGGCGTGAATACTTCGGTAAATTGGAATAGACAAGTTGTACCGACCTCACGCCATCAAAATATTGGCGACCACGGTCCTTTAAGTGGCCCGTGTCCTTTCGGACTTATCCGAGAGTCACAACCTAAATTCCTGGTGTTCGGTGGGAGACGGCTCTACTGCTCCCCCTGGTGGTCGTTTATCGCTGCCTAAGCCCCGTCCACAACAATATAGTTACGGATCTGGAAACCACATGCATTCAACATACAGATGTCCCAAAAGTCAGTTACATCATTAAGTATGTGTGTAGTCAGATCTCCTTCCTTTTGTCTAGTGGGAGAATCAAAGGCGTGCATTGCGATTTCTTTTAGTTAGGTTATTACATCTAACAAGCCATCTAACAACCATCCCATCTGCATGACCCCTCGGCCCATCACGATCCACCACCAACCAGCTGCCTTCTCGCACCCTGACGTGCTCAGGCAAGATCTTGCGGTTCCGGTTTCTCGGCTCCCACAAATGTTGTAACTCTTTCACGACGACCTTTGCAACATTGATACTGTTGCTCGACAAGTACGAAGCCGCGTGGAAGAGTGGGTGGAGTTTCCCGGCAGGGGCTGAAACCCCGCCCAGGAAGGGCGAGTCCATGGGAGCCTGCCCAATCGGGGCGGGGAGTGAGGTCTGTTCGAGTGAGCCCCGCCCCGTTGAGGGAGCTCCATAAATTCCTGAGCACTCTCTGTTGCAGAGGTGTTTTTTTGGGGGTTGTTACGAAGGGGTTGTTATGAAGGTTGTTCGGAGGTTTTCGACAGGGTTGTTGTTGAGCGTGCAGTTCTTTTGGAGCGGAGGGTTGAGCAGAAGGTCGTGAAGGCGGCAAACGTGTTTCTGCTGGCCCTCTACAAGGAAAGGAAAGAGCGACCCTGACCCCCCTCCGTGGACCCCGCTATTCACCACCTGAGCTCCGCCACGAACCACGAGTCCCACACGTGCGACTGGGGGACCAAACCAACGAACTTCGTCAGGTGATGCATCACGGAGCACCCCCTTCCTCCGACGGTCGGTACCCAGCTGGACTCTGACCCCCAGCTCGTCTCTCTCCTCAGCTGCGAGGATCCAATAAAGAACTCTGGGTTTATTTTCATTTGTGTGTGTGTGTGTCTGTGTGTGGGCCCGTCTTTCAGTAGAACTGAATAAGTGTTTTTTGATCATTGTAAATATTCCTTGCATGCATATTCGCGTTAAGTCTTGCTTTGTGTCTTCATTTACTATAAATAAAATATAAGGGTATGTTCTTTTGAACATATGAGTCCCCTAGGACCACCAGGTGGCGCCATGAATAGATACACAGCGGTAGGTGCTGCCGTGAGGCGAGTAGATGTTTAGCAGCATCATCATGGTTGGCGTCTCGCAATATAATATATTAGCGTGATTAAAAATACCGTTTTTCCTCGCATCTTCATGTCTGTCAAAAAAACCAGTGTCAAGGTGCACAACGACAGCTCATAACCCATCAATTGAGGTGTTTTTCGCCCCCCCCCCTTTCTTTCCCGTTTTCACGCCACTGTCCACACAAAATTCATCAATTAATTCTACACAGAGTCCGGGGACTGAATCATCACAGAAATGTTCCCAGTCCATTTCCGTCCCTTCTTGCATTGGTCCAGCATGGCTCGGATCTGAGTTTAGATGGGGTTTTCTCCCCGATAATCCGTTCATCCCAGCCGGAACGGTTTTGGCAGTTTCCGCTCGGCTGCACCCGAACCAGAGTTGGTAGTCGGTAGTTTGAACTCTACCGCATTCGGTAGAGTGACTCGGTTTGAGCAAGACGTGCCGAGGGCGTGGATCCCCGGTAGCCGAGACCACGTGGTTACTTAGGTATATTGGATCTAGACAAAATAACCCTACGCCACGCGGTCGACATATTGGCGTTCCACGGACGGTTAAACGACCCGCCGGCTTGCGGAGTTATCCGAGCGACGGCCTACAATTCCGGGGAGTATGTGGGAGACAACGAACCACCCCCACCTAGTGGTCGTTCCCACCACCGACTCCTGGCCCGCAACAATATATATATATATGTATATATATATATTGTTGCTGATTCGCGCCCGCCGGCGTGCGAGCGGCCACGTAACTCGAATCGCGGCACGTCGCCCACCGGACGGACAATCCCGTCGTGACCCTCTCGGACTAACGCCGGGAACTAGTCACGGGTGGGCCTTTCGGCCTCACCACGATCGTGCCAATCGGCCCCCCCGCGTGGGATAGGATTGTTCGCCAAATTCGACCTACCTAAGTACCCACACGGAGGGTAGACCGGGCGATCGCACCTCGCCGCAGGTCGACTTCGGACACGGGCCACTTTAAGCGACCCGTTCCGTACTATCGGGATAACCGAGCGGTGTTATCGTCAACCTCGACGGTTCCGATTAATTATCGGGCGTATTTAGCCCACGACCAACCCTTTACGTGAAGTAAGATGGAGATTCAATTAGAGAAAAGACGAAGCGAAACGGGAGAAACAGTTCAACATAAAGCACATTTATTCCGCGGCAAACGGAAAGCACACATATACAATTACCACAATTATGTACCAAAAGCAAATGTAACAAAAGAAGAAACAACAATTACGCACCACAAGCAATTGCAACAAAAGAAACACAATGCAGATCTACTACCGACTGCGCGAGCACACGGCAACACTTACACAGTTTTACTTCACAGACGGCGCCGACAACACATATACTCCAAAGCAAAAGAAAAAGGGGACACCCTCAACGATAAGGGGGCAGACGGGCCTGGGGCCGAGACCGCGTCGAGCCTACCCGTCTGGTGATGAGCCGCAAAATGGCGGCGGCGCCCCGACTCCGCGGGCCTCGCTGGCACTGCCTGGGATGGGGTGGGAACGGGGCCCCCTTCTCACACTATCTCAGCGCGGGGGGAAACAGGGGGGGGGTTGTTGATGCTCAGGGGAAAGAGGATATCTGGCTGGCTTGGGTCCCGCGACGAGCGACTCCACTGCGACCTCGACCACGTTCCTGGCCTCCCCTCTCCGCAGCTCCCCGACTCTGACACGAGCGCAGACCTCCACAAAGCTCCTTGGCTTCTCCAGACTCTCCGGACCCCGACAGACACTCTCTCGACTGATTTCGCCGCCGCCACAACTCTCCCCTCTGCCGCTGCCACACCTCTCCAACTCTTCCCCCGATTCGCCCCGCACTCGGCGCTTTATAGTGCGACAGGAGAAACCATATGCAGATTTTTGGATCAGGATCGGCTCGGGGGCGGAGCCACGCTCGCCCATTGGACAGAGGAAAAGTGGGCGTGAATCATTCCTGATCCTCAAATCTGCATATATCGATTATCCTCCGACGCGCCTGGAGGCGGGGCCAAATCGCCCCACGCTCGCTGATAGGACGGAACAGAAGTGGGCGTGAATCATTCTTGATCCGATTTCTCGGAAAGGCCACTTTTTGCACCCGCTGCTCGGTGCGCGCCCTGTACGAGTCCAGGATCGGTGCCCACAAGCGGCGCGGGAATGGCGGTGATGCGATGGTTGCGAGAGCGAGTTGTGACGGTATGGTCGTGGCTGTTGGCGTTGTTGTTGTTGTGAAGCGGCGTTGCGGTTGGTGGTTGTTGTGTGATGGCGGTTGAGACGTGGTTGGCTCAAAATAAAGATAGAACAGAAAAACGGCTATCTAAAAGGGTCGCAGCCCGAATGAATGACATTTATTCCCTCTAAACAACGGGTTTGGGCTAACTACACATATACTTACAGAGATATCTCACCTACGGGACCTGAATGGTGGTTTGCGAATTTCGTCAACCACAACACTACCCCTCCCCTTTTTACAGACTCGTCCCGAGTCGTCAAATTTTCGTTTGCCATCATGTGTAGTTCTCCCCTAGTACATTTTACCTACGGATCCCTGAGTGCGACATTCATGGTATTCGTGTCCCCAAAATAAATAACCTGAGGGCTGAGTAACTACCTAAACAAACCCACTCACACGGACGACTTAAATAAAATTGCCGGCGCTAAGACAGACATGCCGGGGGCGCACTCATATGTACAGTACATCTTAACCTTAACTTACAAATTTTACACTAAACCATGGCCCAGGATCAATGAACTCTGCAAAAAGAAAGCAGTTAGCAGGGAGCCAGGCTGCTCGCATGCAGTCTCTGGCTCAAACAATGCAGGTGACAGGGAACGTGGCCGGCTGCTCACACGCAGTCCAAGGTCTTCCCTTTTGAACTGAACGCAGTGAACCACAACGGTGCATGGGCTGCACAAATGCAGTCTCCGTGCCAGCTCAAGTGGCACACGCAATGAACACAACGAATGGATGGATGAATGGATGGACGCAAACACGGTGCACGGGCCGCCACTGCAGGCCCGTGTTGTAGCTGCCAACAGGGCAGTTCTCGCAGCTTGCAAACTGTTGCTTTCTGATCCTGGCGCACATGGCAATGAACAGGGGGGGGGGGCAAAGCAAAAATTGAACGGGGCTGGTGAACAGGGGCAGTGGGCATGGCATGGCAAAGGTGATCATGCAAACACAGCCTGCAGAACAAAGCCGCTGCAGGCAAACACAGCCGGCAGATGAACTGGCCGGCACAGGCCTTGCAGAAAACAGCTGCAGACGATCCGGCCGGTACAGGCCTTGCAGCACAGCAGCTGCAGCCGATCCAGCCGGCACAGGCCTTGCAGCAAAACAACAGCTGCCGATGAAGCTGGCCAGCCTTCGCCGTTCAGTGGAGGTTGGTGGAGGGAGTGCGGTGGTGCTGGCCACTCGGAAGGCGGGCTCGAACCTACTCTACGGTCTCCCTCCCAACCTATCGCCTTTGCCTGTCACTGTCTATACCCACTCCCTTAGTTTGTCAAACCCCAATTTAGCCCCAACTTATTTTTTTATTTTTACTTCCCCACTATAAATCGTCCCCTAACCCCCTGTACTGTCCTTATTCGGCTAACCTATCCTGTCACCTAGCCTACTCTTAACCCCGACGTTCCCTTCCCGGAGGGGAACAAGGGAGAGCTAGCGTCCTGTGTCGAGGCCTAACGAAGCCTCAGAATGGCCTCCCCAGAGTTCAGCGATCTAACCCAAAGTGGTTCCAGCGGCCCACAACGAGAGCGAGGGGATTGATGGTGCGGAGGGGTACACTTCCTAATCTACCCTAACCATTAACCTGTTAAACTACCCCGGGGCTTCCAACAAGCGCCTCTCGCTTAAACTATTGGTTCTAACAACCCAGATTCCCGTCGCCTGTGTTGGTTTCCTCACAATTTCGGGCCTCGCCCCCCAATTTTCTCTCCGTGCCCTCACACGGTCTCATGGCTGGGACGCGTGGCTCCCCTTGGCAGGCACGATCCTCTGCCGAATCTCCAGCTATGGCACCCCCGGGCACTACACTGCCTCCGAGCCGAGCAGCTCCCTAACACCGGGGAGTTCCCCCCATGGCACCTCCCCTGAAACGCACACGTGGCAGGCTGGCTTCCCGGGCCCCTTTCCGAGGGTCACCCGTGCCCACAACTCTGCCCACGCGGCTAATGGCGCCCCGGGCCCCCGCACCAAGCAGGCGCACCCGTGCCCACTACTCTATCCCGGCCCCCCATGGGCCCTTGGCCTACTACGGCCGACTAGCCTGGTGCCCGGGGTACCCACTCAACGATACTCACCTTTCGCAGCCATGCTCCCAGCCCGTCAACAGGGCTCCTGCACCCCTCCAAACGGGTTTCGAGCCTACACTCCCACCAACAACAAAACAACCTCCATTTTTGTTAATTTGACTAACCCAGCTAACTCACTCTACACTGACCCCGGGGTCCCTTGGGCTGGAGTCACTCCTCCCCCCAATCACTCATCGCACCATGCCGTCCCCATTCGCTCCATACACACAGACCCGCTGGCCTCACTCACTCACCAAGCACATGCTTCCACTTCACTCACCAACAACTCTTCAACACACTCACCGCTGAACTCTGCCATCCTTCTAACTACATCCCCTAACTAACTCGTGCTCCCACGTCGTCCCTTATACTATAGCACGTTCCATTTAACACTATGTAGCTAAGCTACGTCCCCTCTACACATTCACAAGTCTGTCACTGTCCTCAAATGTCCCAAAAATCAATTTCCCAACCTAAATTTCGCTACAATCCCTCTAACTAATCCATTCCACGGACTCCATGAGGACTTACCCCTGCCCCATGAAGTCGGTATAGCTAAGCTAACCCTTCCCCCTAACTAGTTTCCATCCTGTGCCCTGGGTAAGGGGGTCTTCCACCCCTTGCCCGGGAATCCTGTGCACCCGAAAGTGAGGCTTGCTTTTTTTTTTTTTTCCACATGCGCAGCACCAGCGCGGCAACTCACAGCTAGCGCACTTTGCACCTGCCCGTGACGTCATGCAGCTGCACGTGTACCTCGTCCCTCCTTGGACGGTTCCATCCGGCAGGGATACCCCTCCTGCCGGATTCCAACCCCACGTGCAGCCATGACGTCACCGTGCGCATAAAAAAAAAACACAAGCCCCACGTCTCGAGGGGTTCCCCACGCGAACACATGTGCTTTGCCCGTTGGAGCTTAAGACACACACACACACACACACACACACACACACACACACACACACACACACACACACACACACACACACACACACACACACACACACACACACGCCCGCGTGGAGAACCCATCCGGTCCAAATCCATAATCCTGCCTAAACTTTGTCCGTCGCGGGATCGGCAACATTCACCGCGCTCGTTTCCGTACCGGGACTTCACTCTCGTAAGCGGGCACGTGGGGGCCTCGTGCGTTGCACGGCACGGACCTCGCGCTCGCTGCTGGGTGAACCCGGCACGGTTCCCGAAATAGCTACAGCCGCTACCCGGCTTTTGTCCCTCTGTCCCTGTCTCCGTCGCCATTCGACCCACGCACTCCCGCGTGCCACGACGCTCATACACCACTCCATTACATTCACCCCGGGAGACGCGGCTGCATGTTCACACATGCCCACCGACATTTCCCTCACACACAGCGACCTTGCACACGCTGTCTCTCACACTCGGCCGCTCACTCACGCATGCCATTACCCTTGCACACGTGGCTCCACTCACTCGCGGCCTTTCACTCACTCGTGCCATTTCCCTCACACAAACCATACTACTCACACACGCGGGGGCACTCGCCCGCGGTGCCTCACTCATACTGGCCGTTTCACTCACACACACGGTGACACTCACACACGGTGCCTCATCCACACACGGCATGCTGGGAAGCACGCCCTTCGGCACACTTGCCACCACACCACTCACACACGGGGTCGCTTCCACACACGGGGTCTTTGTCACCCACCCGGTCGCTCTCACACACGCCCTTGCACCCGCGCTATGCGTGCGTTGCAGCACGCATTTCGCCACACTCGTGAACACACACCTCGACACCACACACACCGGGACAACCACACTGGGGATTCGTGTCCCCACAAGAGTCTCCGGGGCCTCTATACCCCCAAGCTCTCCGTGCACCTGTCCACAGCACTCCTCCCCTCGACCTCGCAAAGCACGACCGAACCCACCTGGTCGTGACTCGCCTCAAGGGGGCATACTCAATCCCCTCGTTCCTGGAGGAGGCCATCGCGCTGCTCGCATTGGGTCTCCACCCAGTCCACCAGCTCACCCCCATTGTCCTCCACTACCTCCGTGTGTGTGTGCGTCTCTATCCCCGTCTTCATCGTGTAGTCTTCCCTCTATCGTTCCCATCTCCCGTGTCTCTGCCAACTCAGTCACCTCTTCACCCTTTACCTCCCTTGTCTCAACTATTATTTCCGTCTCTTCCCTTGTTATCTCCCTCGTGCACGTCTCCGTCACCCCAATTAGTTTTTCCCTCTCGGTCACCGTCACTTTTTCCGTCACGACCCTCGCCCAACACGTCTCCCGAATTACTTTGTCACCCACCTCCACCGCGGGCCTGACAGCCGTTGCACTCCCTCCCAGCTCGTTCGCTCCCACACGTGGCGTCGCCATTTTAAGCTCCCTGGTCACTGCCTTCATGCCCGCCTGCAGGCTTCAGCCCATGTTCTGCGTCTCACCCCGCAGCTCTTTCATTTCTTCCTTCATTCCTTGCGCATTTGTTTCCATATTAGTTTTCATTCCGTTCATTTGCTTGTTCATGCCTTTTATTTCGTTTTTCATTTCATTTGTGTTTGTATCCATTTTCGTTTTCATTTCGTGCATTTGCTTGTTCATGTTCGCATTCATCTTTGCCAGCATGGTGAATAGCTGGGTCATGTCGGGTGCATTTGGGTGAGCCGTTTCGGCAGGGATCGGGGAAGGGTTTTGGTGGAGAGGGGGAGGGGAGGTGTCATACACCGCGGCCGCCGCCGCACCTATTTCGGGCTCTGGGTTCAGTTGGGGGAGTTCGTGTTCCTGCACAACCAACATTTCCTGCACGGGGTTTTCATCCTGGACCATGGATTCTACACATTCTAAATCCATTTCTAATACCCCCGGCTCCCGCTCGCCTTGAGACGCCATCTTATTTCTCGTAAAAGGTTAATTTGAATCGCTCGTAATTTGGAGGGAATCGGGGGTCGCTCCTCTCACCCCTGGACCGATTCCCGTGAATTTAGCTGGAGACAGGAGAGCCCGTTTTCCCGCTCTCCGATACCAGTGCCGCGAGGAGGGGGATGGGTTTGTATCCCACTCCTGACACCAAATGTTGCTGATTCGCGCCCGCCGGCGTGCGAGCGGCCACGTAACTCGAATCGCGGCACGTCGCCCACCGGACGGACAATCCCGTCGTGACCCTCTCGGACTAACACCGGGAACTAATCACGGGTGGGCCTTTCGGCCTCACCACGATCGTGCCAATCGGCCCCCCGCGTGGGATAGGGTTGTTCGCCAAATTCGACCTACCTAAGTACCCACACGGAGGGTAGACTGGGCGATCGCACCTCGCCGCAGGTCGACTTCGGACAAGGGCCACTTTAAGCGACCCGTTCCGTACTATCGGGATAACCGAGCGGTGTTATCGTCAACCTCGACGGTTCCGATTAATTATCGGGCGTATTTAGCCCACGACCAACCCTTTACGTGAAGTAAGATGGAGATTCAATTATAGAAAAGACGAAGCGAAACGGGAGAAACAGTTCAACATAAAGCACATTTATTCCGCGGCAAACGGAAAGCACACATATACAATTACCACAATTATGCACCAAAAGAAAATGTAACAAAAGAAGAAACAACAATTACGCACCAAAAGCAATTGCAACAAAAGAAACACAATGCAGATCTACTACCGACTACGCGAGCACACGGCAACACTTACACAGTTTTACTTCACAGACGGCGCCGACAACACATATACTCCAAAGCAAAAGAAAAAGGGGACACCCTCAACGATAAGGGGGCAGACGGGCCTGGGGCCGAGACCGCGTCGAGCCTACCCGTCTGGTGATGAGCCGCAAAATGGCGGCGGCGCCCCGACTCCGCGGGCCTCGCTGGCACTGCCTGGGATGGGGTGGGAACGGGGCCCCCTTCTCACACTATCTCAGCGCGGGGGGGGGAAACAGGGGGGGGGTTGTTGATGCTCGGGGGAAAGAGGATATCTGGCTGGCTTGGGTCCCGCGACGAGCGACTCCACTGCGACCTCGACCGCGTTCCCGGCCTCCCCTCTCCGCAGCTCCCCGACTCTGACACGAGCGCAGACCTCCACAAAGCTCCTTGGCTTCTCCAGACTCTCCGGACCCCGACAGCCACTCTCTCGACTGATTTCGCCGCCGCCACAACTCTCCAACTCTCCCCTCTGCCGCTGCCACACCTCTCCAACTCTTCCCCCGATTCGCCCCGCGCTCGGCGCTTTATAGTGCGACAGGAGAAACCATATGCAGATTTTTGGATCAGGATCGGCTCAGGGGCGGAGCCACACTCGCCCATTGGACAGAGGAAAAGTGGGCGTGAATCATTCCTGATCCTCGAATCTGCATATATCGATTATCCTCCGACGCGCCTGGAGGCGAGGCCAAATCGCCCCACGCTTGCTGAAAGGACGGAACAGAAGTGGGCGTGAATCATTCTTGATCCGATTTCTCGGAAAGGCCGCTTTTTGCACCCGCTGCTCGGTGCGCGCCCTGTACGAGTCCAGGATCGGTGCCCACAAGCGGCGCGGGAATGGCGGTGATGCGATGGTTGC
>NC_140968.1:20324558-20372058 GCF_056783735.1 Eptatretus burgeri
CCTTGCACAACCAGAAGCAGGCCGAGGAGACCGCGGCTTTCGACGAGGTTATGAAGGATCTCAGCCTCACCCGGGCTGTGAGTATCATGGAAGTGTTGTGCATGTTTTTGGTGGAACGACACGTCCATGCCGACCCGCTAGGTTGTCGAGACTGCTCGGTCTCTCCCAGCGCTCAGGGCGCACGCCCTTCTAGCCGAGCACCGTGAGTCGAGCGCCACGCTCGGCCTCGCCTCTGGGTGGCGCTTCAGGGGATGTGGGAGGAGGGGGTTGGGATGGGGGGGGCGTGGAAGGTGTGTATGTTTACAAAAGGTGGAACATGATGATTGCGGTTTATATCAAGTGCCTTTACATACCTTTAAAGCTTGGTGTTGGCTTAGTGGTTAGGGGGACGGCTTGGGATCCGAGGGTCCTGAGTTCAAGCCCTGATGGACGCTGAATTAAAAAAAATACACCAGGAGGTTGACTCAGCCTGTCATCCTTCTGAGGTTGGCGAAATGAGTACCAGTGTACTGGTAAGGGGGGCACTGCATCAGCGGCATAGCCGCGTCCCAACCAATGATGCAACCAGCAGCCACAGGCTGCACGAGAGAGAGAGAGAGAGAGAGAGAGAGAGAGAGACAGACAGACAGACAGACAGACAGACAGACAGACAGACAGACAGACAGACAGACAGACAGACAGACAGACAGACAGACAGACAGAGACATACCTTTACATAACCTGAAGTGAACAATCATTAATAGAAAAATATCAATGTGGTAGCTGTATTGTTTTATGAACCACACACTTACCTTTAAGCTGTCTATTCAGGGTTAGATTCCGATTTCCATCCCGAGTGTAAACTGGTGCTTCGCCCGGTGTTTGCTTAACGGCTAAGGTGGCTGCCTTAAGATTTTAGGGTCTTGAGTATGAGCGCCTGACGAAACGTTAGATAACACCAGGTGGGTTGACTCAGCCTTTCATTCCTCTGAGGATGCTGGAAACGGGGGCACTGCATCAGCGGCATGGCCGTGCTCCCAGCAATGATGCAATGAACAGCCACAGCCACAGGTAGTTGTGTCACAAAATGCGTCCTCCCTTTGATGGATGTTAAACCTGCTGTCACATCTGCTCCGCAGCATTACCTGCTGGATATTAAAGGTGCCACGTTGTCTTTTCCAAAGAGTAGGCGAGTTATCGTCCACACCGTGAACAAAATACAAATCCCCTGCCTAAACGAGTGCAAGAAGCGAATGCTGTGTTCTCGCATATTTATTGACAGGTTACGCTGCTTGCCAAGTCAGAGAGCGGTTGCTGTGGGTGCGGAAGATTTGCATGTCACAGGGGAACGGCCATCTTCAGCTAGGAAGTGCAACCAGAACACATCGCCAAGTCATTAGACGATGGTCTTTGTCATTTTATTCACTAAGCGAAGAGCAAAGCGGGGTTGAGCAATTGGTTCACGCTGCCTGTCTGACAGTCGACGATAGCAGAGGAGGAGGAGGAGGAGGAGATTGGGACCATATTCTGTGCAGAGCGTTGGTGCTATCTAAGCAGTCTTCTTCACTATTGGGCACAATCCTGGACGGGTCGCCACTCCGACACAGTATACCAGCATGCTGGCACTCATTTTGCCGAGATCAGATGGATGACAGGCCGAGTCAATCCCACCTGGTATTAATTCAACAGCTGAGCGGGATTTGAACTCAAGACCCTAGGATCCAAAGCCCACCACCCTAACCATTCAGCCAACACCAGGCATATACTGCTTCATTTGAATTGAATCTTATATTTTGAACACTGTGGAGCATGGATCGGAACACGAACCTGCAGTTTGGCAGTACTTTGGTGACCTGTGTGGAGTCTCGCTCGTCTTGAGCATGTATACACACAGAAGGGTAAAACAATTTTTTTTTTGTATACATAGTTGAGGCTCATGGAAGAGCTGGGGTACTAAACGAATCGGGGCATAACGGCCAAGAACAGGATGCAAAACACACATGCAAGGGGTGGACAAGTTGGACACAGAAGGAAACTTCAAGGAGAAAAAAAACTGGAAATTTTGGAGGAGGGATTTGTATCGGTTTAACGAGGGTAGAAAAGATCATGGTTTTGGATTGGGGATGATTTGAAATGGCCGTGAACAGCTGTCTTGAAGACCCGGAGGGTATAGCTTCGTCTCTGCCTGTCTGGCAGTCAAATAAAATTAAAAATCATTCCAAACAGGAAACTTACTGATTTTAAGAATGTCATAAAGGACACATACAGTAGGCACAAATAACTAAAATAAGGAGGTGTAAAAGTGGGTGCATCAATGGCGGTAAACTTCGATTCAATGTTTTTTTTGTTTTTTGTTCTTTTTTTTTTACAGACTTTAAAACTTTTCTTTTATTTCAATTGAATTATATTTTTGAACATTGCAGAACACAAATCATCTTGTTTGCATTTCCAAGAACCTCCACTTTAGCAGTAGTTGGGCAAAATGTTACGCCGTCTCGACCAATCGAATTTGCTGTGTGTTTTGAGTGTGGACACTTTACCCCAACCCAACACTTTACCCCAACCCGACACTTTACCCCAACCGGTGACATGTGTTATGACGTCATTGTGTCACAAGATTGGGCATTAAATTCTGAACATTTTGGTGCTGGGTTCATGTAAAGCGGACAAGAATTGACCGCGTTATGACAAAAACCGCATATTTTTCAAGGTCGTGACCCCCCTGACCTTTGAACCCTAACCGGTAACGAGTATGGGCGTCATTGTGTCATATTGCATATCACAAGATGAGGCGTTGAATTCTGAACATTTTGGCGTTAGTTGCATGCAAATTGAATAAAAATTGACCGTGTTATCGTAAAAAGACGATTTTGACCTTTTCGTGACCTTGACCTTTGACCCGAACGATCCCAAAATCTAATCGAATGCTTCCTGGCCAATAACCAATCATCCCACCAAATTTCATGCAATTCGGTTTTATACTTTTTGAGTTATACGAATCACAAGATTACAAATAAATAAATAAATACACGCCGACCAAAACATAACCTTTCGCAGAATGCGAAGGTAAAAATCATCCACAGAGTGACACTTGGCGAAACAGAACGGCACTCGGTGGAGCGCATACCTCCGACAGGCTGAGCAGTTTAAATTTTGAATCCCACTGATGGGTTGGATCTGAATCCGGACCTTAACCAAAATCGAATCAGCTTGTTCTTAACACTTAACCAACTCATCCACCTTGTTTTGTCATAACTCATCCACAACTTTTTGAGATATCAGGCTGCACATAGTTTTTGGCCACATCTCTCAATGGTGAAGAATCACTTTAAAAATTATTGGATCCGGATTTGGATCTTCACCATAATTTAATGAATTCTTCCCTGTCACACACCCAACTTGTCCACCAAGTTTCATCCGAATCCATCCACAACTTTTTGAGATATCATGCAATATCATTTTTAGCCCCATCTCTCATTGGTGAAGAATCAGTTAAAAATTAAATCATTCTCGTATCCAGATTCAGATCTTCACCAAAATTGAATCAATTCTTCCCAGTGGCACTCCCAACCTGTCTGCCAAGTTCGGCGGAATCCAACCACATCCTTTTGAGATATTGTGCTCGTATATCGTTTTTGGTCCGATCTTTCAATGGTGAAGAATCACTTGAAAAATTTTCCGATCGGGATCCAGACTCGGATCTTCACTAAAATCGAATCACTTGGTCATTGTCATATAACCAACATGTCCACCAAGTTTCATCCAAATCCGTCCACAACTTTTTCAGATATCATGCAATATCATTTAGTCCCTTCTCTCAATGGTGAAGAATCAGTTAAAAATTCTCGTATCCAGATCCAGATGCGGATAATCACCAAAATTGAATCAATTCGTCCCCTAAGTTTCGTCCCAACCTGTCCCCTAAGTTTCGTCCGGATCCATCCATAACCAGTTGAGATATTGTGCTATATAATGTTTTTGGCCCGATTTCTTAATGGTGAAGAATCACTTGAGAAATTCTCAGATTCGGATCTTCACCAAAGTTATCCATTGCTGTCTTTGGCCTGTCACTGACATATATATATATATATATATATATATATATATATATATATATATATATATATATATATATATATATATATATATATATATATATATATATATATATATATATATATATATATATATATAAACAAATTCAGAACGATTGCTTGAAAACTGTCACCAAAAATCGTGTGACAGACAGGCAGACAGACAAATACTACAGACCGACATACTTTGCCAAAAATTTTTTTTGTCAAGTATGTTGGAGTGAGGAAAGGGAAGAAGTGGAGGGGAGAGGAAAGGGAGGGAGGGAGGAGAGGGGAGAGGAAAGGAAAGGTAGGGGAGAGAAAAGGAAAGGGAGGGGAGAAAAAGGAAAGGGAGGGAGGGAGGGGAGAGGAAATGGAGGGAGGGAGGGGAGAGGAAAGGGAGGGAGGGGAGAGGAAAGGGAGGGAGGGGAGAGGAAAGGGAGGGAGTGGAGGAGAGAGGAAATGGAGAGTGGAGGGGAGAGGAAAGGGAGGGAGGGAGGGGAGAGGAAAGGAAAGGTAGGGGAGAGAAAAGGAAAGGGAGGGGAGAGGAAGGGAGGGGAGGGAGGGAAGGGGAGAAAAAGGGAGGGAGGAGGGAGATGAAAGGAAAGGGTGGGATGGAGGGTAGAGGAAAGGGAGGGAGGGGGATAGGAAAGGAAAGGGAGGAAAGGGAGGGAGGGGGATAGGAAAGGAAAGGGAGGAAGGGGAGGCGAGAGGAAAGGAAAGAAAGGAGAGAGAGAGAGAGAGAGAGAGAGAGAGAGAGAGAGAGAGAGAGAGAGAGAGAGAGAGAGAGAGAGAGAGAGAGAGAGAGAGAGAGAGAGAGAGAGAGAGAGAGAGAGAGAGAGAGAGAGAGAGAGAGAGAGAGAGATATATGGATGGATGGATAGGGGTGGGAGAGAGAGAGAGAGGGATGAATGGATAGGGGTGGGAGAGAGAGAGAGGGATGGATGGATAGGGGTGGGAGAGAGAGAGTGATGGATGGATAGGGGTGGATGGATAGGGGTGGGAGAAGAGAGGGATGGATGGATAGGGTGGGAGAAGAGAGGGATGGATGGATAGGGGTGGATGGATAGGGGTGGGAGAAGAGAGGGATGGATGGATAGGGTGGGAGAAGAGAGGGATGGATGGATAGGGGTGGGAGAAGAGAGGGATGGATGGATAGGGGTGGGAGAAGAGAGGGATGGAGGGATAGGGGTGTGGGAGTGAGAGGGATGGATAGGGTGGGAGTGAGAGGGATGGATAGGGGTGGGAGAGAGAGGGATGGATAGGGGTGGGAGAGAGAGGGATGGATAGGGGTGGGAGAGAGAGGGATGGATAGGGGTGGGAGAGAGAGGGATGGATAGGGGTAGGAGAGAGAGGGATGGATAGGGGTGGGAGAGAGAGGGATGGATAGGGGTGGGAGAGAGAGGGATGGATAGGGGTGGGAGAGAGAGGGATGGATAGGGGTGGGAGAGAGAGGGATGGATAGGGGTGGGAGAGAGAGGGATGGATAGGGGTGGGAGAGAGAGGGATGGATAGGGGTGGGAGAGAGAGGGATGAATAGGGGTGGGAGAGAGAGGGATGGATAGGGGTGGGAGAGAGAGGGATGGATAGGGGTGAGAGAGAGAGGGATGGATAGGGGTGGGAGAGAGAGGGATGGATAGGGGTGGGAGAGAGAGGGATGGATAGGGGTGGGAGAGAGAGGGATGGATAGGGGTGGGAGAGAGAGGGATGGATAGGGGTGGGAGAGAGAGGGATGGATAGGGGTGGGAGAGAGAGGGATGGATAGGGGTGGGAGAGAGAGGGATGGATAGGGGTGGGAGAGAGAGGGATGGATAGGGGTGGGAGAGAGAGGGATGGATAGGGGTGGGAGAGAGAGGGATGGATAGGGGTGGGAGAGAGAGGGATGGATAGGGGTGGGAGAGAGAGGGATGGATAGGGGTGGGAGAGAGAGGGATGGATAGGGGTGGGAGAGAGAGGGATGGATAGGGGTGGGAGAGAGAGGGATGGATAGGGGTGGGAGAGAGAGGGATGGATAGGGGTGGGAGAGAGAGGGATGGATAGGGGTGGGAGAGAGAGGGAGGGATAGGGGTGGGAGAGAGGGGGATGGATAGGGGTGGGAGAGAGAGGGATGGATAGGGGTGGGAGAGAGAGGGATGGATAGGGGTGGGAGAGAGAGGAATGGATAGGGGTGGGAGAGAGAGGGATGGATAGGGGTGGGAGAGAGAGGGATGGATAGGGGTGGGAGAGAGAGGGATGGATAGGGGTGGGAGAGAGAGGGATGGATAGGGGTGGGAGAGAGAGGGATGGATAGGGGTGGGAGAGAGAGGGATGGATAGGGGTTGGAGAGAGATGGATGGATATGGGTGCAAAAGAGACAGAGAGATAGAGATAGAGATAGGGTATGATGATCAGGCTGAGGTTGAGATTCTGGTGGTTATGGAATGTGCGGAAATTAAATAAAGTCATGAACGCTGTCGTGTCCTGGCATTTATAGGGATTGCAATGTATCCAGCGATTCGTCGTGATGAGGGTCAGGCAATCAATGATACTGTTGTCGTGCCGGGTCTCAGTGGTGAGCATGACCGCTCGGGGGAGCAGTAGAGTCGGCTCCACCGAACACCCGGAATTTAGGTCGTACCTTTCAGATAAATCCAGAAGGTCACAGGTCCCTTATCGGACCGAAGATCGCCAATAGGTCGACCACGTGGGGTAGGGTCAATTCCCAATGTCAATATTCCTAAATACCCATGCAAACTAACTACTGGGGAACCACACCCTTGGCTGACTCTGTCCGATCAGAGTCGCAGGTAACGGCTCGGATCCGGCATAACCGAGTGGAGTTACCAGAGCCGCGCTGGACCAAATGAACAATTTACCCTCGCTATCTCTCAATACACAGCGTGCTGAGCCAATGAAAGAAACACAGAAACGAGCTGGTACATTCAACAAAAGGGATATTTATTTATAACAATAATCGGGGAGGGGAACACAGAGCAGAGTTATCACGAATAAATAATGTAATGTAAAATGAGCAAAAGAAAGCACTTACACAATTATACTTGAAGACGGGCCCACACACAGACACGCACCCAAAGAAATGGACCCTGCCGTGTATTTATTCGGCTCTCCAGCCGAGGAGGATAGTTCGGTTGGGAGTCAGAACGGCTGGCTACCTGGCCGTGAGCGCGTGGCGTTTCGATCACACTTTCGGAGCTCGGGTCGTCGAAGGGCCTGTGAGCTCCTTTGCGAACCATGTGGAGGAACCCAAACCCACACGGTCAGCTTCGCACCAAGTGCTGAGGAGAAGACCGGCGACCACCAAGGAGCACCCAGCAGACCAGAACACCAGGGAGTGGGTGGTCTACCAACAACACGATCACCACCTTAGGAACCACAAACTCCGACACTTCGACCAACCACGAGCACCACCAACACGAGCCCCGACACCAGCTCCGACACTTTTTCTCTCGTCCGATCGTGCCGACAATTATCCCCTCCTTCTCCAGAGGGGAAGAGCCACCTCCTCGCGACCCGCTCTCCCTCACTGGACGGTTTTGGCATGCAAATGCGCTCGTTGCCTTTGTCACTGGCCAAAACAGGCGCCAAGTCCGTTGATTGGTCTGGGAGGCGTGGTGACATGAGGCGGACCGCCCCTCACACAGTGGAGGAGTCGCATTGGTCGAAGGACGACAACCTCGCTCGCATCACCCGATTGGCTGGGGTGTCGTGGTAAAGTCGTCCTCTGTGCATGATTGGACAATGGGTGGAGTCGGAGCTGAGGTGATGAAAATCTCTGCCCACGTACGTGGTCGAACGCACGTGGGCAATGGCGTCGGTGTTGTTATCGATCTTGTAATAATCGTTGTGGATGTATAAAGAACCTAACTAAAAAAAATAACCTGTAGCGCACACATGTAATTCCCATTAGACAGAAGGGGATGGATTCTAACTGTACACATACTTATCGACATAACTAACTTTGGGACCTGAATGTTGAGTGCGCATGGTTCCCAGATTCGTAACAATACAATGAAACTGTAAACCAAGAAGGAACCCGAAGAAGTAAAGAGGAAAGATGGAGTCATCAAAAGGAACCTGAATGGGTTTCAGGTTTCAGCCACTACACGATCCTCAAACCCATCCAGGCATAGCTGAGTGAGCCTTCCAGAAAACTTTCTGCAAGAACTCACTTCTCCTTAGAGAGATGGATAACGAAAGAGAGGAATAGACAGTAAAAGACATGAAAAATAAGAAAAAGCAATCGTTAGAATGAATAAACAGAATTGTGGAAGAAAAAAAATAGAAATAAATGTTAATTTATTTCTATTTATAATATATTTCTATTTAAAATAAATAATTTCTATTTAAAAAATAGATAGATTTCAGCAGTTCCTTCCCAGGCTCAAATGCCACATGTACAAACTACCAGAGGAGGAAAATGAAAAAAGTGAGTGAGTGAGGAAAGTGAAAAAAATACTTTATCATTCAGAAACTGTTGTGGCCTGTTTCAAGTCAAGGAATTGTTGAGCAGGCCAAAAAAATAGCAGCTTCAGACTCTTGCAAGCTCACAGAAGGCTAACCTTCTGGTGTGCCACCATCTTTGTAAGGCTTATTTTGGTTTTTTGTGATGAGCACCCCCTAAATTATCTTCAAAACGGATGTTTAATTTTACATAAATACCCAATTTTCATTCATGCACCAAATTGAAGTCCCCTTGGTATGCATGCAAAGTTTAGGGCTGCTCGGTGTCGTAGTTTTGGACTTATGGAGGAGATGGACACTACAAATCTTTTTACAGAAGTTTCTCTATTTCTCACACCTATTTCTTCCTGGGAGTAATATTATCATCTTTATTCGTAATTACTAATGAGGACCTGCAGAACAGAGTTCCTCAGAAACGCTCCCTTATTTGGGTGGTGCATGGGCAATGGTACGCTGCTTCCCATGCTCCCGGAAGTTTATGTTTACTGCTAACTAACCAGCGTTAATTTTAGTCCACCATGCACGTATTGCCAAAAATAATGTTATAACAGAAATGATTTTTGTTTTTATGTTCCCAGAGATCAGACGTTGAATGAAAGTAACAATGAGGAAAAAGCGTGTTGTTTTATACATCTCATTTAAACAAACGTTGCGAATTAGCTTTCTCGGGGCATTTCCTTTGTTGCCTTTGGCATAATTACCCTCGCCAGAGGAGAGGGTATTGCATTTGGGTCCGATTGTCTGTTTGTTTGCCTGTCTGTTTGTCTGTCTGTTTGTCCGCACAGAACTTTCATGTTTTTCTCTGCAACTGCTTGTTGGATTGAGATGAAATTTTCACCTTTGGTGCGACTACTCATGTAGAATGTTTTAATGATATATATTGACGTTAAAGGTCACATGGTGTGGCAGCCATATTGGAAAAACGGAAAAACTTTGGACCTCTGTCCTCTGAAACCGCACCAAGGAAAAAATTGAAACTTGGCACATAGCAAGTATTCCTCATGGGGAATGAGTGTGATTTTTTTTTCCTTTGACGTCATTGGTGCCTTCGTTATGACGTCATAATTGCATACGTAGAATGCCACATCCGATCATTATGAAAATTTTTGAGGGTCATCTAGGGATAAAGTGGTCCACAGAGAAAAAAATTAATGACGTCATCTGTCACGTGATTCGGCAGCCATATTGTTTTTGTTTTTAAAAAAAAACCTTCAAAAATCTTCTTCTCTGAAGTGGCTGAACAAATTGAAGCGAAACTTTACACGTATGACCACCTGCACATGAGGAACAAAAGGTTCACACATATGATATCATAGGTCACATGGTTTGGTAGCAACATTGGATTTACTCTAAAATCTATAAAATAAAAAAATACACCACTCAAAAGAAGGCCTGGCGAGGGTCTGCAATCTCTGATTGCTGTTTTTCTTGTTTATGCTTTGTGGTGGCGAACAATCGTGATAATCGGTAAAAAAAAAAAAGAAGTTTTATTTCAGTGGTGAATGAGGGGGGGAGGGGAGATTGGGCCCCTAGTAATTCAATTTTTATGGATAGCCTACGTTTGTTTTAATGAACTAGGAAAGGTTTTGTTTACTGAGCCAAATAAATCCATTTTAAGTTTTAAAAAAGCAAAATTTTCTTGGGAGCCATTAACTCTCCAAATGTCACTCTGGATCTGCCCCTGAGTTTACATGATCTCACAATAAACAACCTTGCTGGTTTGTCAGCTTGCAGCATGGCCACTCCTTCTCCTTATGTGGAATTCATTCTGGTTGGCAAAGATGCGTAGATCGAGTGGTCTTCTACTCTACTCACTGCAACGTACAGCTGTCCGTGTGTAACAACTCTGTTGGGAAGCAGGACTCCACATCGCCACATGCTCTGACACTGACTTTTGTTGATAGTTATCGGCAGAATTGGAAAGGAAGATCCATGTCAGATGGAGAAAAAAGAATTCTAGGAATAAGGAGAATAGACTCGGCACGCTCTCCAATGAGTATCCATGCCTCAATAAGACGATCAGTGATATTGGTTAAGATGTAATGTGTTCTGTTCCAGTGGCCATTGTGAGGATTAAGATTTCACAACAGCATGATAGGAGTGTTAACCTTCAGTCACATCTTGTGTGGTGGCTCACCTGAAAGATTTATTGAGTTAAGAAACTCAGGTGGCTGAAGGGCAGATAGGTTTTGATTGGCCAAAGAATCGACACTTTTGATGTCGAAAGTGTCACCCAGCAGGCGGTCAATGATCTTTCTGTGTATCAGGTTAACCATGTTGTCCGTTGTGGTTAAAATCACACATAAAGCCAACCACTCAGAATTTGTATGATTGGATGGTTCTTAAAGTCCGGCATTCACATGGACGATGACTTCATCTTCCGAGTTCACACAAAGAGCAGGCGGTAATGCAATTACATCATCGTAAAGGTTACCCTCCACAGAAGGCAGGTGCCCCTCGCCCACTTGCAACAAACAATCGGCATCATGCTCGGGACGTTTTCTATTTGCTTCATCCACACCATCAAGTCGATCAGGCAAGGGCATATTTGTTCTTAAAGTTAGTGTCTTGCAATGTCACCATTATGGAGAGTTTTCTTTGTTTTGTTTTGTTTTTTCATGTAGGCGTTGACGATGTTTGGTCGCCTTCCTCGTTGGACCACCAGAATCATTTCATGATCATTACACCGTTTCTCATTGAGTCATGAATAATATACCGCTTTAATCCAGCAACTATCCAGTCATGACAAAGGGATTGCAGTGTTACGATAATGGTTGCTATTATTATTAACGTTACGTTATTATTATTATTATTATTATTATTATTATTATTACAAAAATGATATTACTGTATTAAGCCAAGGCTAATTTGTTACTTCCACAGTAAAAGCCTGTGTTACGATTTCAGTTACTATTATTATTATTATTATTATTATTATTAACATTACATTATTATTATTATTATTATTATTATTATTATTATGTAAACGATATTACTCTGTGTCTGGTGTTGGCTTAATGGTTGGGGTGCTGGGCTTGGGATCCGAGGGTCCTGAGTTAAAATCCCACTCGTCTGTTGAATTAATACCAGGTGGGGTTGACTCTGCCTGTCATCCTTCCGAGGTCGGCAAAATGAGTGTCATCTGCTTGCTGGTATCCTGTGTCGGAGTGGCGACCCGTCCAAGATTGTGTCTTAGGCAGCACCAACGCTCTGCACAGAGTATGGTCCCAATGGATGGATGGTGTGGATATTACTATATTAAGACGCCTTGTCTCATTCGTTACTCCCATGGTAAAAGGCTGAAACTCTCCCAGGGGGAGAAAAAAATAACCTGGGCAGGAAGTCCGGAACACTGCATCGATCACTTCAGAAAAAAAATAAAAATAACCTGAAGCGGCCTGAAGGTGAGATCTAAGCAATGAAGCCTAAGGTCGAAACAT
Organism: Eptatretus burgeri; assembly: GCF_056783735.1. Taxonomy (NCBI): domain Eukaryota; kingdom Metazoa; phylum Chordata; class Myxini; order Myxiniformes; family Myxinidae; genus Eptatretus; species Eptatretus burgeri. The sequence goes on from NC_140968.1 coordinate 20,336,512, forward strand.
ACTGTGTCTTTGGAAGGCTCATGAAAACTATCCTTTCGATATTTGATGGTCATTTTAACTATTGCTGAGTTTGTTTCACAATGAATAGAAAATGCAAAGGTCGGGCATGGTGATTGCGAATATGACAGGTTTGACAATGTGTTAGGCCTGAACTGCATGAAAATATAAATGGCAGATGTTGCAGTCAGCCGTCCTATACCATTATGAAGTACCAGATGTAATGACTTGGTGTGACTGACATACAGACAGACAAGCAGACAGAAAATTGCCACTATTTTAATATATAGATTATACCACATTTGATGGCATAATGGTTCGAGCTCAGAGTTTGGGACGTCAGTGGTTCGAACCCCAGTCGACTCGTACAAAAGACCGGAAAAATGGTCGTACTGTTTCCTTGCTTGTCACTTAGAATTTATAAAGGAATTTATAAACAAGCAATCATTATGCAGGCTTGATCGTCCGAATGGCTTTCTGCATTGAAATTCTTTGTAAGGAAGCTCGTATTATTGTTATTATTATGATTATTTGCTTTCTTGTATTTCCATGCAAATAGGAAAACTAAAATATTTCTTTGGTTAGCTTTGCTTTCATTCAATTCCAGCAAATTATCATTTCACTATAAACTGAGATGTGACTGAGAAGCAGTTCTTTTGACTCACCTGTTGAAGGCCATTTAAAATGTGTGAATCAATGTGTAACTTACTCCAGGTAATGTGTATGATACATAGTTTGCGTACAAAGTGCTAATAGCTACCTGTCCTCCCCTCCCCCCCACTCTACCCCAACCCCCAAACCACATTCCTTTCTCCGTATGGTGATGCAGCTGCATTTTAAAGCACAGCAGTTGCAGCTCGCTCAGAGCCGCTCAAACTTCTATGGTGGATCCCTACCAAACGTCAACCAAATCATCAATGCTCCTTTGGAGTTCCATGTGAGTCCTTGTGGGATGTGCTTTATTTTAACCTGAAATTGTTTTTTTTTTTTCCTCTCCAATTTTGAAATCGTAATTCCATTTCTTCACCATTTCTTCACGATGTATGCATGGGAATGAGGGAGGAGGGCTAACATGAGAAAAGTCTCTCTGTGTCTCTGTCTGAGACTGTGAGACTTTCTTTTATTGGAAAACAACAAAACAAAGGAAAAAAGAAATCTCTGAAAAAAACAAAAAGGTGGGGTGGGCGTGGGGGGAACCAGCTTGACCAGCACAGAATAATAATTGTGTATGAATATTTTATATATATATATATATATATATATATATATATATATATATATATATATATACTGGTGAGGTATGCTTACACATTGTAAGCAATAACGAACTGTGCTTCCCCCTTGTTTCGGGTTGCTTACCTGCATTTTTTTCATTTATTTATTTTTATTTATTTATATTTTCATTGATTGATGCCTTCTGATGGTTTTGTGATTTTTTTTTTTTCCTGGTGTATCAGCTTCGATGTCCGTCAGCATGTGAGATTACTGTGCTCCTCATTGTCTCGGGTCGCTCGCCTTCATTAATTTTTTTCATTCATTTACTTTCATTTATTTATATTTTCATTTATGGATACTGTCCAATGAGTCTGTGATTTTTTTTTTCCTGGTGTATCGGCTTCAATGTCTATCGGCATGCAAAATTTCAGCTTTCTACTTCACTCAGAAGGTACTGAACATTAATATCAGTCAGTCAGTGGTTAGAATGAGCTTTTGTAATATATGAAGTCACAGCCAACTAATAAATATAACTGAACTCACTTTCCAATTTTGAAACAAACGGGAAGAGCAGGGTCAGCCTCAGGCAACGTTTCGCTTGTGATCCACAAGCTTCATCAAGCCAAAGGAAACCAAGCTGGTGCACGCAGCCGTTTTATTGTTAATTTTTATTGACTACTCGACCTACTTCTGGTCATGCATGGAAGCATGGAACTCTTTTTCGTTGTTAAAACAAGAGAAATCCATGTCATCATCATTGGGTTACTTCTCATTCTTCTCGTCATTGGTTCTGTAATCCCCCCCCCCCACCCCCGGTGTAATGGCTTCGATGTCAGTCAGCACGCAAAATTTCAGCGTTCCACATCACCCAGAAGGCACCGAACATTAATATCAGTCAGTGAGTGGTTAGAATGAGCTTTATATATTAGATATGCCAAGCGGTTTCACAATACATTGGGAGGCTTTGACAAAGTGGAATCAACCAGCACACTCCATAACACCTTGATTCAAGTGAAACATCTTTCTGGAAAGAAATCTAAAACCGTTTTTATCCAAGGTGAGGATCGCTTAGATTCTTGAAAAACTCATTTCAAAAAAACTGCGCTCTCCTGATAATACCAGCCTACCAAAAAATTCAATCGATCCCATTTTTGAGGTCAACTCCAACATTACTGCTGGAATCTTTTCATCAGTAGAACTTGACACGGCAATGAAACATGTGAAACTTGGAAAAGTCCCCGGTCTCGATGGTATTCCATTCAAAGTCTGGTGACTTCCAAAGTTAAGAAAAATCTTATTGAAATTCTGCAACTAAACATACCTAGGAAAGTGCCCTCCAGAATGGGGGAAAGCAGATATTGTAACAATACCCAAGAAAGGAAATTTTAACGCTTCCTGAAAACTACCTAGGAATAAATTCAACTCGAAAAACAGCCAAAATCGACAATCACCTCCTTTTTAACAGCATTTGTCCTGAATTAGAAAAAGATCCTTTGCTCAAATCAAAATGGTTTTGGGCCCATTCAATCTACATCTTCTCAGATCCTTGTTCTCGGGCGCATCATTGAGGAAGTACGTAATCACCAAAACGAGGCTGTTATCATCTTCATGGACTGCAGGAAATCCTTCTACTCCATTGATAGGAATAAACGTTTCCAAATTCTACACCCATATGGTATCCCTGAGTTGATTGTGAAGGCCATACAAATTATGTATGAAGATAACTCTGCAGTGGTATTAACTCCTAAATGAGAGACTGCAACTTTTAAAATTGACAATGGAGTTCTTCAAGGTGACCCGCTCGCTCTTTACCTGCTTACCATTGCCTTAGACTATGCTGTAAAAACTGTGATTGAAGACTGGGATAGTTTAACTTTCTCCCGGAACAGAAGTCACAGACATCCAGCCAAGCACATCTCTGACCTCAACTTTGCTTATTACTTAGGCCTAAGTCACATTTGCTCTACGGCGAGGATACGGCGGCCGTACGCCCTCTGAATTGACAGAAATATGCGGCGGCCGCAGAGTTTCTGCGGTGGCCCTACGCTGTTTGGCTATCATTTACAGGCCATAGGGGTCGCCGTGGAATTATAACGCGGAGTTATAACTTTTTTCATTTCTACGTTCGCCATAGCAATTCGACAAGCCAAAAAAAAAAAAAAAAAGCCCACTCGTTACCGTCCGTCTGGCCGCACGTTCGCCTTAGGGCCTCCCTGCGGTCACCTTGTGGGCACCTTGAGGCTACCTTGCGTCTGCCTTGAAAATTCTATGGCCGCCGCAGGGCCCCCTTAAGGTCACCGTGTGACATCAAATCAAAGACCGTACGGCAACCCCACGTTTTTGGTCTCCACAATTTCTAAATATGCCGTGCGGCTCCCCGAAAAATAAAAACATATGTAACTGCTACATTGTGTGACCGTGGAAATACTGCAGCCGCTGTATGATTGCTAGTGGCCGTAGATTTTGGAAACCCCACGGCCGCCGTGGCAAATGTGACTTAGGCCTTAGCGCTCTTCTCAGACTTGTTAAGTGAAGCTGAACTACTTCACAAGGTTTAAACTGCTGCGAGGTCTATTGGGCTCGTACTCAATGCTGAAAAGACAGCATATGCACGTCAATGCTTCTGCTGAGTGTGCTCCACTTACTGCTTCTGGAAGTCTGACAGAGAGAGTGAATGACTTTGAATACCTTTTCTCCTACACCAACACACAGCGTGACTTAGAATGCAGAAAAACTCGGGCTTGGGCAGCAGTTCACGCCCTCCATAAAGTTTGGAAATCTCCAATTCGTAGACAGAGTATGCTAAGGGTCTTCAAAACTACGGTTGAGTTGATCCTTCTCTATGGGTGCGAATCCTGGACCTTGACCCAAACATTGGAAAAACTACACCTGATTGCTTCGTAAAGTTCTGAACATTTCTTCACAAGCCCATATCACTAATAGGGATCTGTATGGTTGTTTGCATCACATCTCTGCTATTGTGAGGGAAGGCCGCCTTCGCCTTGCTCGTCATGTGATGCAACATGAAGAACTTTCAAAGAAAGTTCGACTCTGGAGGCCTAAAAAACCCCGGAGAAGGGGTCACTATCCTTTGAGACAGTGGTTTTCAAACTTTTCTTAGTGGCGACCCAATTTCAAAACCTCTCTACATCGCGTGACCCAGAAGATTAAAAACCCAATTCATAATATAAAAGATAACATTTCATATGACACAAGAACATTTACTGTTTACTTTATTCACCATAGTCATGTTTTCATAGCCGACAGTATCCAAATAGTACAGTTGAATGTTTCAGAAGTTTTGTCCGAATGACATTTAGATATATCAGTGAGAACGATGAGCCTGTTTTTTCAGAAACCAACTTCTTTATTCGTGGAGAAGTAGATGACAATGCCAGGATCATATCATATGCTCCATTTCTAGGCGATTTCTGTTCTTTGTTTTATTCACCACCATGGTGGAGAACGACTGCTCACAAAAGTATGATGAAGGTTATGGCATGAAAACCTTAATGACGCGCCATGACAGGGTCGGGTACGACGGCAGCATTTTGCACCAGAATGTCGACAACGAATTCGTCCACGCAAGAGCCTGCGCTCCTGAATCCTGCTGGAGCTGTACAAGCTCTTCCTGTGCTGTATCATCTTCATCAGCAATCGAGTCCAGCGGAGCCGTGAAAGGGTCCCGAACCACAGAAAAGGACTGCACATCCAGCTCAGGGAAATGGTGCTCAAACTGTTCAATGAGCGACCGAAGGTGACGTACTATCTCCCCAGAAAGACTGTCGAGCTCAGTATCATCGTACTGGCAGGTCGTTAGATGCTCCACCAGACGGGGGGAAAGGCTGAAGCGCTTGACAGCTGCTTTGTCTGCCAGTAATTTTAGAGTCACCAGAAATCCCCTCATTTTGTCAGGAAAAATCACGAGGTTGGCGTCTTTGCCTTGGAGGGAGCGGTTGAGGACATTGAGACATTCAAAGATGTCAACGAGGCAGCACAGTTCTGACAGCCAAGAGTCCAACTCAAGCAACGCTACCCATGCCGTTTTCCCTTGTGTGCGTAGGAACTCCTTCAGTTCATCTTTGAGCTCGTAAACATGCAGAAGAATGTTTCCTCGAGATAACCATCTGACTTGAGTGTAGAACAGTAAATTCTTATGGTCGGCGTCCATCTCCTGGCAGAATAGCCTGAATAACCTAGTGTTGAGGGCACTCAATTTGATGTGATTCACCATTTTTACGACTTCTGAGAGCACGCTCTGCAAGGTTTCTGGCAAAGTACGAGAGGTGAGTGCTTCTCAGTGAATCATGCAGTGTACCATGGAGGTCTGAGGAGCCACCTCAAGCAATTTAGCCTTGAATCCAGAACGCACTCGTAACATTGCTGGCGCGCCGTCTGTTGTAGAACCGAGCAACTTTCCGAAGTCCAGATCATGGTCACGATAAAACTGCTCTACTTTCCCAAAAATGTCCTCACCTTTGGTGGTGGCCTCCAATGGTTTGATGAGCAGAGGCTCATCGACAAAGTTATCAGCCTTGATGAAGCGGACCCAGACGATGAGTTGCGCGTACGATGTGATGTGCCACGGTGATTCCTTGATCTTCTGTACGACCTGAGCCGTATCTTCGTATCTTCATTATGTCCAGACTCGTATCTTCAATTCTGCATTGGATGGTGTTGTCAGAGAGAGGTTTAACTGCCAGTTTCTTTGCCGCTTCCTCCCCAACCATCAGAGATACCATGTCCTTTGCACATGGCAGCACGAGTTCTTCCGCAATGGAGTGAGGGCTTTTAGTCTTGGCAACATGGAGCGACACTCGATACGAGGCCTCTAATGCCCGATAATTGGTCTGATGGCACGTACCCTCTCTGTTAAGACGCGTATTCTTGAGTGCAAGAAGTTTCCTCTCAAAGAACGCTCTCTCCTTATCCTGATAAGGTGCATGTTTTGTAGTCAAATGCCTCTGCAACTTATTTTGTTTCATAGACTCCGTAGAAAGCACTTCAAAACAAATCACACACTGAGGCCTCTGTGCCCCACTTTTACCCACCACGTAGTAAAATCCAAGGTCCAGAAATTTATCCTGGTAAGAACGTTCTCGGGAATTGCTGGTGGCCGGTGCTGCCATCACAAATAAGGTCTCGAGTCGTACGTGGAGACGTGAATAGACGTTAATGATAGAGTCAGAGTCCGAGTCTGAGAGGCCGTGGATCAAACCACTAATTTCCTTCCAAAATGAACCGCCCTTCAGCGAGCCCACGCATCGGCTGGATCACATTCCAAGCGTCATGTTGCGCAAGTTCCCATACTTTGAACGAACCGTTTATATTACATCCCGTAAAAGTGAACACCGATCGAAAATGGACAAAAATTTTTCGCTGCAAGCGGACGCCCACGACCCCACGAAATTTGCTCGGCGACCCCACTTGGGGTCGCGCCCCCGGGTTTGAAAAACCATGCTTTGAGACATCATCGAGAAGGACACCTTTGGCATTGATTTAGTCAATGCTATGTCTCATCGAGAATTCTGGAAAGATCACATCTTGTGATAACGATAAGTGATAGCAAAAAAAAGAAGTGTATATGTATACGAGGCCTGTCGAAAAAGTAACTCGACTTACTTCACAGAAATATTATTCCAAAACATATATTGAAATCACAGCTTGTCCCCTTCAAACAGTTTCCCTCCAGTCTCACACACTTGTCCATCCTCTTCTTCCACGCTTCAATGCACCCCAGGAAGGCTTCTTCTGGAATCCTCTGGAGCTCCGTCGTCTCAGCCCTTTTGATGGCCTCCACATCAGGAAATCGGATCCACTTGATCAACCCTTCAGCTTGGGGAAGAGGAAAAAATCACAAGGGGCCAAGTCTGGCGAATACGGGGGTTGCTCCAGAGTTGGAACGTTCCTCTCCACCAGAAACTGTCGGATGCTCAGGGCACTGTGAGCAGGGGCATTGTCATGGTGGAGTACCCAGGCGTTGTTTTCCCACAGATCCCTCCTCTTGTCCCGGACTGATCTCATGAGGCGCCGGAGGATCTCCTTGTACACGTATTGATTCACTGTTTGACCCTGTGGTAGAAACTTTAAGTGGATGATGCCCTTGATGTCAAAAAACGCAATGAGCATCACCTTGACTTTCAACTTCGACATCCTTGCTTTCTTTAGTCTTTGTGATGCCGGACTTTTCCACTGACGACTCTGCCGTTTGCTCTCAGGATCGTATTCGAATATCCACGATTCATCGCCAGTAATGACTCTCCCGGGTAGGTCTGGATCATCCTCGAGGCGCTCGATAATGTCTTGACAGACAGTGACTCTTTGCTGTTTCTAGTCCTCTGATAACAGCTTGGGGACCATCTTTGCACACACCTTGTGCATTTTGAGATTTTCAGTGATGGTAATCCAGACAGTATCCTTGTTGATGGAAAGCTCCTCAGCAATCATCCACAGCATGAGTCGACGATCTGCACGTACCATCTGTTTCACACGCTCGATGTTGTCCGCCGTTCTACTCGTTGAAGGTCTTCCAGACTGTGGATCGTCTTCAACCTCCTCCCGTCCCTATTTGAACCTCTTGTGCCATTCAAATGCATGTGTACGTGACATCGTTTCTTCCCCGTAGACTTGCTGCATCATTGCGAAGGATTCGGAAGGTGTTTTGCCAAGCTTGGCAAGAAACTTCAGATTGGCTGTCTGCTCACGACATATAGCGCGACGACTCAGACTAGATGACGTGTAAAGCACGACCTGTAAAAAAATCGCACAATGAGCGCAGTCAACCATCACCAATCATATATATATATATATATATATATATATATATATATTTATATATATATATATATATATATATATATATATATATATATATATATATATATATATATATATATATATATATATATATATATATATATATATATATATTGCTGGAATGTTCTGAAAGACTGACACAACCTGTTCATTCAAGTTGTGCAAATGGAGCACACAGCAGGCTCAGTCCCGTTACTTTTTAGACGGACCTCATATACAGTTAAGTAATCTTACTCCATAAATGGCAGTCCTTCTGTCTGTCTGTCTGTTTGTTTGTTTGTAACCAATAAGCTCCTAGACCAGTGAACCGATCTTGATGAAACTTTACACACATATAGACCTAACATTCAGCTCCAGGATGCGCTAAGTGTCTTTCCATAAAAATGAAAAAAAAATAAAAAAATATATATATATAATAAAAAAAAATTTCCATTACAAAAAAAAAAATAAAAAGATGGCTTTTGAATAGTGCGCCGGCGTATTCATCGTAACAAAAGGCTTCATGGTTAAAAATGCTCGGGTTTTTTGAAATACAAAATGTTCGTATCCATTGACTTTTTAAACATACACATTCTCCTCCTGTTATTTGATTTCTCGAACTGCATGCGCATGACAACAGCTAACTGCTGATCGATCTGCTCATGAAAGAGCCAGGCAAGCGGAGTCAGCTGCAGAGAGAGAGAGAGAGAGAATCGTCTTACTGCTGATAGATGTGCTCATGAAAGAGCCAGGCAAGCGGAGTCGGCTGCAGAGAAAGAGTCGTCTTACTGCTGATATATCTGCTCATGAAAGAGCCAGGCAAGCAGAGTCGGCTGCAGAGAGAGAGAGCGTCGCCTAACTGCAAATAGAGCGTCACACCGATGGGCGAGAGAAGCACAAAACTCACGTTCCAGCTTTCTAGGTCCGGGTTTTAGCAGGACATCAAGGACAGTTGCCACTGCTGCTAAAAACATTGAGTGGCCCAAGGCCGCCTTCAACTATGACCTCTCTGAGGATTACGGCAGCATAAAGCCTTCCTTCCTTAAATCTGAGGAATAAAAGAAGCCTTCCTAATTTTCTCCATACAACTAATGCCTCAGTCTAACTCGCGTGAGGAAAATAGGGCAAATTTCCCGGGTATAACCGGGTACTTCACCTAGTATATATATATATATATATATATATATATATATATATATATATATATGTGTACATATGCAGTGCCCTCTGTAAGTATTGGAACAGTGAAGTCAAATTTGTTATTATTGCTATATACTCAAAAGACGTTTGGATTTGAGATCAAAATATGAATATGAGGCAATAGTACAGGTCAGCTTTTATTTCTTGGTATTTCTATGCATATATGTTTAACCATTGCAGAACAGCCTGATGTTGGCTTAATGGTAAGGCTTGAGATCCCAGGATCCTGAGTTCAAATCCATCTTGGCTGTTGAATTAATACCAGGTGGGGTTGACTCTGCCTGTCATCCTTCCGAGGTCGGCAACATGAGTGCCAGCATGCTGGTATACTGTGTTGGAGTGGTGACCCATCCAGGATTGTGCCCAATAGCCAAGGAGATTGCTTCGGCAGCACCAACGCTCTGCGCAGAGTAAGGTCCCAATGGATGGATAGATTGTAGAACAATAGCACTTTCTATGTTCAGTTCTCCTAATTTTAGGTATGCATAAGTATTGGAATAGATTAACTTGAAGTAAGTTACAGTGGTATAATAGTTAGTATTTGGTTGCAATTCTCTTGCATGCATCGAACCTGTGACCCACTTACGTCACCAAACTTTTGATATTTTCCCTTGAGATGCTTTGGCAAACCTTTCTGCAGTCATTTTCAGATGTTTGTTTGGGGGGGGGGGGGGGTTCTGACTTTAGTCTCTTCTTCAGAAAGTGAAATACATGTTCCATTTGGTTTAAATCAGGAAATTGACTTTGACTTGGCGAGTCTAAAACCTTTCACTCTTTTCCCCTGATGACCTCCTTGGGTGCGCTGGCGGTGTATTTTGGGTCATTGTCTTGCTGCATGTTGAAGTGCCACCCAATGAGTTTGGAAACATTTTTTTTTGTACATAGACAGACAAAATGTTTCTGTGCACTTCCTAATTCATTCTGCTGCTGCCATCATTGGTTACATAATCAACTAGAGGCGCATACTTCCACCACACAATGCTTGAGCCGGTAGAACATATCGGGCCCATTTTTTTTTTTAATATCATGCTATATATCGTTTTTGGCCCGATTTCTCAGTTTTAAAGAATCACTTTAAAGATTTAAAAAATGCTTGTATTCGGATATGGATTCGGACCTTCTTCTAAATCAAATCAATTCATCCTTGTCACACGTCCCATCAGTCCAACAAATTTTGTCCGAATCTGTCCAAAACATTGTGAGATATCGCGTTATATATTGTTTTTAGCCCAATCTCTCTATCGTGAAAATCACTTAAAAACTCCAATCTCCACATCTGGATATTCACCAAAGATAGCCAATTCTAACCAATGGAGGCACTCAATGCCAGACATTAAATCAGAGCCATATCCCGAGACATATCGCATGCTTTTGACACGGTCTGGCACCCTGCCCTGCTCACCAACCTCTCTTCCCATGGTATCCAAGGCCATCTCCACTCATGGCTCGTAGACTTCCTCTCCTGTCGCATCCAACGTGTGGCCCTTAATGGAGTTCTCTCATCCCCTCTTCCTGTCCAGGCTGGAGTTCCTCAAGGCAACGTTCTGGGCCCTGTTCTTTTTCTGGTTTTCATTAATGATTTCCCTGACTCTCTGGGAAATCCTCTTTATCTCTTTGCTGATGACTCCACCCTCTGCCGTACCATCTATTATCCCTCAGACCGGCATGCAGCTGCTTCTTCGCTCTCTGCAGATCTGGATAAAATCACGAACTAGTCCAACACGTGGAACATGTCTTTCAATCCAGACAAATCTCACACTCTCACGATGTCTCTCCAGAAGGACTGTTTGGAACCCACCCCCCCCATCTACTTTCTCAACAATCCGCTGGAAGAAGTCCTTTCATTCAAGCTTCTGGGTCTCACTATCTGCCATGATCTTTCCTTGGAAAGCCACATTTCCATCCTGGCCTCCAAAGCCAGTCACCGTCTGGGAATCCTCCATCGTGAAAAGTCCTTCCTCTGCCCACCTGAGCTCCTGACCACATACAAAGCTTTCTTCCACAGCCTGATGGAGTACTGCTCTCTCCTCTCGGCTGGTGCTCCTGCCTCTCGCCTTTCTCGGCTTCACGCTGTGGAAACCAAGGCATTTAGGATCATTGGTATCTCCCACGGTGAGGCTGAGTCTTTGGGCCTCTCACTCTCCCATCGCAGGCAGGTCGATGGTCTTTCTCTCTTCTCACGTCTCCTTCCCAGTCTCGCCCCCCTGCTCTGTCTGCGATTTATCCCCACCATATTTCTGCAGGATGCTCAAGGTCCGCCAGCAAACCCCTTCTGGTAAAACTACCAAAATCCTGAATCACTGCTCACCTTCACCGTTTCATTCCTCTTTTTTCCCGCCTTTGGAATAAATTCCCTCACTCTGATCAATCCCATTCTTTCCTCCATGCCTCCAAAACAGCCGTTCAGTTCACCACCACCTCTTATCTTCCCCCATCTAAAGCCTCGATCTTTTCTACCCCCATTAATCCACCCCAAACCCACCTCCTTCAAACTCCCTGTTTTCCTTCCTGAAAGTCCCTGTAATGTCCATCTTGTATACCCCGTGTTCCCAACCCCATCCCTTTCCCTTCCACAGATCTAATGTTTCTGTTCCCCACTGTTTTGTCCTTCCCTCTCCCGCTCCTCTTGTCTCATGCCCCCCCTTGTTTTGCATCGTGTGTTTGCTCTGATATGAGCCTTGACAATGTATACAAAAAAATTAATAAAATAAAAATAAATTCGTCCTTGTCACACACCCAATCTGTCCAACAAATTTCATCCGAATCCATCCACAACGTTTTGAGATATCCTGCATCTGCACACAAATAAACAGACAGCCAAGACAGATAAACAAACATGAAAGACGTCGTGCAGAGCACGATATTTGCGAAATCTTGAAAACAAATTTGATCTTTAAAAAATTGGTTGTTTAATTCAACGAACAAATATGCAAATGCTCTTCAAATTTCAAGTCAATCGGATGAAAACTGACGATTTTAGAAATCTGGCCTATGTTGACCTTTTGACCTTGAGACCTCCAATAATTGGTGTTTGAATTCAGTGACCTTATGTGCAAATCCTGTTCAATTTTCAAGTCAATTGGATGAAAATTGAGGATTTTAAAATTGTACCAGGGTTGGTGACTTTTGTTCTTATGTTGACCTCAAAAATAATTCGCTGGTTGAATTGAGTGATGTGATGTGCAAATCCTCTTACAATTTCAAGTCAATCAGATGAAAATTGAGGATTTAAAAAATTACACCAGGGTTGTTGACTTTTGGTCTATGTTGACCTTTTGGCCTATGTTGACTTCAAAAATAATTGGTAGTTGAATTCAATGACAAAATATGCAAATACTCTTCAAATTTCACGTCAATCTGATGAAAATTGAGTATTTTAGAAATTCGACCTAAGATGTTGGCCAGTAATCTCAAAATCAATCGGCTTCTTCCTTATGACCAACCCCAACGTTTGGTGAAGTGTTGTGAAGATCGGTTTAATATTTTGACCTGTCGGCGATTGACATACAAATGGACAAACAGACAGAATAACACACGTGACTAACCATTACACTGTGATTGAAAAATCTTTGATTTTCGCAAGTAACAAACAGATAGACAGGGGTGAAAACAGAACCTCCTTCTACCTTTGGTGACGGAGGTAATAAAAATGAGCGAGCCAATCCCAGAGGCATCCATGCAAGCCCAAGCCATGACACTACCTCCACCATGCTTCACAGATGAGGTAGTATGCTTTGGATAATATGCAGTTTTTTCCTTTCTCCTCACTTTTGCCTTAACATCGCTTTGGTGAAGGTTTGTCTTGGTCTCATCTGTTCATAAAACTTTGTTCCAGAAATAGACTGCCTCACCTCTATACTTATTGGCAAATTCAAATCTGACCTTTTTATTATTGGTGCTGATGAGAGGTTTGCATCTTGCAGTGTAGCCTTTGTAATTCTGCTGTCAAAGTCTTCTGTGAATGGTAGATTGTGATACTTTCACCCCTGCACTCTGGAGGTTGTTGGTGATGACATTGACGGTTGTTTTATGTTTTTTTCTCCAAATTGTTGAACATACTTTTTGTGCCAAATTTTTGTGCTATGGTTCTAATTTAATTCATCTGCTCTTTCAGTTTCCAAATTGCTTGCTTTTCTTTCCGAAACAGTTCTGTGGTCTTCATGTTAGTTTGTTTATACCTTCTGACTCCAAAGGGAGAGACCCAAGGCAAAAACAAAGGTGAAAACCAAGACGACATTCACAATTCTTTTATGCGTGAACATTCGATGCAATCAGAAACACCTGATAGTCATTTGTTCCAAAACTTACGCTTGCCTAAACTGGGACTGAACATAGAAAGTGCTGTTGTTCTACAATGGTAAAACATATCTGCTTAGATGTATGAAGAAATAAAAGCTGACCATCTGTATTCTTGCCTCATGTTCATCTTTTGATCCCAAGTCCAAATTTCTTAAATATATAGCAATAATAACAAATTTGACTTCACTGTTCCAATACTTATGGAGGACACTGTATGTACTGTATACATGTAAACATATGTCTGGGTTTTTAACTCGTACCTTAATCGGGTGCACCAGCAAGAAATGCTATTGGCTCATTAAAAACTAACACTCCGTCAACCATAGTGCACAGTGACTTAGCCACCCATGTTTGTTCAAACTGTGGAAACATGATGACATTTTTATAAAAACCAAGCTCAAGTTTAATTCGAGAAATCCCCAGGCTCTTATACAGCAGCAACAAATTACAATTGATCTCAGCTATACCTACCTTTGGGCTTAGCTTTCTGAATTTTATAAATAACCACCTTTGCCTGTGCGGATAAAAAAAACTTTTTTGCCAAAATTGCTTCTATGTTACATACAGGCAAAATTTGTACCCCAAAATATATCAAAATGAAAGCAAACTGAAGGTTTCTTGAACATTTTGTTGAACAACTGAAATAAATAATGTTTTTTTTGTTGTGTACAATGTTGAGGCTCGTATTGGAGCAAACACACAGAATATATAATAAGGGAAGCAGAAGATGAGAAGCAGGAGAGGGAAGCGCAAAATATTGGGGAACAGGGACATTAGGACATCTGGTGAAGGGAGAGAGATGGGGAGGAGTACACAGAGTAAACAAGATGGACACTACAGGGAGTTTCAGGAAGGAAAACGAGGAATTTGAAGGAGGTGGGTTTGGGTTGGGTTAACAGGGGTAGAATAGATCAAGGTTTTGGATGAGGAAAGATATGAGATGGCAGTGGCAGATATCCCTATAGGCTGAAGCCTACGGCCTGGATGTCTTAGGGGCCCACCAAAAATATGTGTATAAGTAAAAAATAACAATCAAACAAAAGTATTTATTTCAGAAAATGAGATCCATAAAAATGAAAATACATGAATCCATCAGTAAAATCAAATTAAAAAAGAAAACTGAAAGAATTTTGCTTTTTATCACATTAAAACTAAAACTAAATAAGATCAACATGAAGGCACTTCCATCACAAATGCATGCTCTAAAAATCCATATTAATAATCGAAAAATAAAATTCAAAACTTTAATTTGTGACATTTTTTGTCTGCAAATTCATGAATAATATCCTGACTGTCAATTTTACGCAAATGCTCCGACTCGATGTGCATCAATGAGATGTAGTTCAGCTTTTCGTCTTTCATTGTTGGCCTGAGGTAGTTCTTGATTTGTTTTCGAGCAGAAAATGATCTCTCTCCACTGTAGTTGGATACCATCAGGCATAGGTACATTCGAAGGAAAATATAAACATTGGGAAAAACTGAAGAGAGGTTCTTTGACACAACTTGCTTAAATATATGAAGTTCAAAATTACATTAAGTGTCAGTACCAACTGCATATACATTAAGTTTCATCTACTCTTTTAACTGAATCAATTCATCTCCAAGGCTGGGTTCAAGATCCTTAGGATAGCAAGAAATCAGATGCTGTGCAGCCTGTTACAATTCTTCATCCTTCAATTGCAAAAGATTTGTCAAGAATCCATACTTTGTGTTCAGTTCTGAGTAAGCATCCATCCGTTTACTCAAAGCGCTACACAGCTGATCAATGACAGGTAGAAAAACATTAATACAGAATGATTAATGTGCTGAGCCTGACAGGTCAGTCTCCTGTGCTGGTCCATCATAAAACTTCATTTTCACACTGCGCTTACGTTTTCTGGTTATTTCTTCCTTGTAACTTGATGTGGCAATCCTCAGAATGCCATTCTTTTCAAATTCGTCAAACATCTCTCTTTGTGATGCAACAAATTATTTTAGTGAATGAAGAAGTTTTACTGCTGTATTCAGATCCATTTTTCCAATCATTATTTCCACCATGAATAAATGGGTTCCGGTCCCGGTTCTCTCGATGAGAAAATAGTTTACAAATGAAGCAGAACACTCGTCCAGAGCTGGGTGAGTAACAAAGCCATGTTCTCTCTATTTTCTCACCATTGACCGAATGAATCCAAGTGAACAGGGATTTCGTGAAACGTCTCTTCTGTCGCCCATCAACTTGTTCAGATATAGACGTATCACTATTCTTGTTTTGACACTCAAAGCTAGATTTCTGTACCCAGTAATCCTTCATTGACTGGGAAATTGTTTCTGGCCAAAGCACAAGATCACTGGGATACAATTCCAACTTACTGACGGGACTTTTTTCTTTTTCCACAAACTGTGTCGAATCTTCATTCTTGTTTTTGTCATTGGTGCCTTTTTTGGTACTTGTTTCTATCTCAGTTGAGCTTTCATCGGCGGTAGATTGTACAGATTGTTCGTCCTTACTGGTGGAGGCATCTCTTAAAAGAGTTGTAAACATCGAAGTTACTGTATTGTTGGGGTACATCTCAAAACAGCTTGCTCCAGTTGTTTCCTTTGTTCTCTTTCTTTTGCCTTTTGAGCTCCTGATTTGTGATGACAGGCCATTATTTGTTCAGTTCTGAAATATAAAAAATAACTGTAAATGATCATGTAAATATATAAATCGCGCTTCAATATCATTTAAAAATTTTAAGAATACACATTCACCATACACTCAATGATCATTGGAGAGAATCTTGGGTTTGTTATGTAGCACAGCACTTTCAATATACAACACTGATTCACCATACTAATGCTTATGTATGCACTTGAAATATTCATGGACCGATTGCTTATGATATAATCTCGAAAAATTACATAGGAATTGCCAAAAAAATCACAAAAATTGACTTGCAGCTCAAAGCACGCCTCCTCACTCCTCAGCCATTCAAATGCTAGTGATCTATGAAAGCAAACTCTCGCGCAATATCACTCTAAATGTCATGCCTGTAGGTCTCACATTTTTCAGGAAATGCACTGCCCAAACCTTCCCACTGCCCAAATCATCACCGCTCTCCCCTATTCCTGCAGCATGAATACTTACAGCAAGCAAGAAGAGACGAGAAACGAAAGCGCTTCGCAGCAACCACACGCTTCGACGGCCGGTGTCACATTGTCACTATCACGCCGCTACTCACGCCAAATAATGTTCCCTGTCAAATTGTGTTCCTCTAGGAGTCTAGGGTAATTCCCTGCTTGTCAAATAATATTTTACCCTCGTTGAACTCTTTTTGGTGAAAAATATACTTGTTTTGTGCGCTATTATGCATTACTCCCTCAATGTAAATTTAGTTTTTAGCTGCGTCGCGTTGCGAACGCTGGTTCTAAGAGAGCTCCGCGTTGTTCTTGTTGTTGTTGTTGTTGTTGTTGTTGTTGTTGTTGTTCTTCTTCTTCTTCTGGTGAAGACAAAACCTTTAGGACGCAGCTCTTGGACACATTTGTCCTTGTTTTTTTTTTAGCCGCGTCGCGTTGCGAACGCTGGCTCTAAGAGAGCTCCGCGTTGTTCTTCTTGTTCTTCTTCTGGTGAAGACAAAACCTTTATGACACGGCTCTTGGACACATTTGTCCTTGTTATAGTGCATTTATAAAAGGGCCTGGTCATACATACTAAGCCTTAGGCCCAGGAAATTTTAATCCGCCACTGTGAGATGGTGGTGAACAGCTGTTTTGAAGACTTGGAGGGAAGAGTGGGATTGAAGAGAGTATGGGAGTTTGTTCTCGAGGTGGGAAAAAAGAGTGAAGGTGAACAGCGATTCTTGATTTTGGCAGTTTCACCAGAAGGGTTTTTTTGGTGGACTTTGAGCACCCTGCGGAAATATGGGGGGGGGGCAGAGCATAGACAGGGGGTGGGGGGGGCAAGGCCGGAGAGGAGTCGGTAGAAGACAGAAAGATCACCGACCTGCCTGTGGTGAGAGATTAAGAGACCCAAAGACTCAGCTTCATCGCAGGAGAAACCAATGATCCCAAATGCCTTGGTTTCCACAGCGTGAAGCCAAGCGAGGTGTGAGGCAGGATCACCAGCCCAGAAGGGAGAGCAACGCTCCATGAGGCAGTGGATGAAAGCTTTGTA
This sequence comes from Eptatretus burgeri, assembly GCF_056783735.1. Taxonomy (NCBI): domain Eukaryota; kingdom Metazoa; phylum Chordata; class Myxini; order Myxiniformes; family Myxinidae; genus Eptatretus; species Eptatretus burgeri. Next base: position 20,354,150 of record NC_140968.1, read on the forward strand.
TGTGGTCAGGAGCTCAGGTGTGCCAAGGAAGGACTTTGCACAACAGAGGATGCCCAGTCGGTGACTGGCTTTAGAGGCCAGGTTGGAATTGTGGCTTTCCCCGGAAAGATCATGGCAGATAGTGAGGCTGAAAAGCTTGAATGAAAGTAAACTGCTTCCAGTCCACAAATGCATGGAATAAGGTTTCAGACACATTACAAAAACGACATTCATCTGGAGTAAGATCCGACTAGATATTTTGTTGCAAGTAATTCATGGGTAGTGCCCAGTAAGCTCGTCTCCACAAGAAGTCCCCAGTTGTTTTCGGTCATATGCCTATGGTAAAACGTATCCAAATGAGGTTGACAAGGACTTCAACTGACAACTTGCCTGATGTTGGCTTTATGGCTAAGGTGGCTGGCTTAACATCTTAGTGCCCTGAGTTTGAGCCCTTGTCCGCCATTTAATAACACAAAGTAGGTTGACTCAGCCTGCGATATTGGAGGGTTTACTGTACAATGAAATGCTGAACAAACCTCTGGTCTGTGGGAATACTTTTGAAAAGATGATTAAATAGGGTTCACAGAGGAACATCACTTTTGTATTTGATACGTTCAAATGGGTTACTGTTAAAGGCCTACCAGGCATTCAGCATGCTGGTGTAGAAAGGTGGTAATTGGGACAATCCCAAGTGCTGCATGTCCAGCAGAAAAACCTCCTGTGACTAGCACAGCTCACCAGCTTGATTCAAGATAGAGTTAGTCAATGCTCTCCAAGACAGGCAGGAAGGCTTTTGCAACCGCTGCTTAACTGCATCCAGGTGGAAGGACGTAATCATTGACCATATCAACTGGTCCTTGTGATTCTTCTCCAAGAAAAAGGAGGTCAACACCAGGTCATACTCGGTGCTTTCCATTCCAGGAGTTGATCAATATTTTTTGCACGTTTTTAACCAACCCTTCTTGGGATATACAGCCTTCCTGGGGTATCGAGCCTTGAAATGATACCAAAGTATCGATGCCACAAACTTTTTGAGCACCAACACCGTTCCCTTGTAAGACAGTTGAACAAGCAGGCCTCTCCATTTCACCAGTCTGTATTTGAGGGCACCTTCCCAACCCTCCCAGTTGTATGTATGTATGTATGTATATATATATATATATATATATATATATATATTTTTTTTTTTCCCCAAGAGAAACTACCAGATACTTGATGCTTTTGATCCCCCAGGTAAGCTGATGTGGAAGAGAAGGCAGGAATCCATGAGCTCGACCCATCCATAACCGGCCATGAGCCAGGCCCCCAAATTTTGGCCACTAGTTCCATCTGAGCAGAGTAATGCTCAAAGGGATTTTTGGCAAGGTATGCACTCCTAAAGATGGAAAATGCAAGACAGCATTGCAACATTGGTGGCTTTTGTGTTATCACCATTTTTTTTATTTCCCTCCCCTAGAATAAACTTTTCTAAGATGTATTTATCACAGAATGAGGCATCCAACTTCAAATTTAATCTTCAAACAAAATCTCTTCTTATAGACCATATCTCAGCCCATTTGCTTTTCAGGAAACTTGTCAATAAAAGCCTCTCATTCATTGTTATCCATTTCAGGCACTGAGAGCACAGTGGCTATACACTGCAAAAAATATTATTTATCTAACCCTTAACCCGAACAAGCAGCGTGAGGGAAAGGGAAGGGAAGGCAGCATAAGGGGAAGGGGAGGTGGCATGAAGGGAGGGGAGGGGAAGGGAAAGGCAATAAAACATGCCCAAATAACAACATTTTCTTTTTAACCCCCGTTTCGATATAAAACCAGGTGGGAGCATTGAAAAATCCATGCTGTCGACTTGGCAAATTCAAGACTAAACCGTCAGTCCTTAACAGTCCCCTTAACAGGGGGGTTGAGGAAGGGTGGGCGAGTGGCAGAGAGAAAGAGAGGGTGGGAGAGGAAGGGAGGGAGTAGGACAGAGGGTGGGCGAGTGGCAGAGAGAAAGAGAGGGTGGGAGAGGAAGGGAGGGAGTAGGACAGAGGGTGGGAGAGTGGCAGACAGAAAGAGAGGGAGGGAGAGGGGCAGAGGGTGGGAGAGGCGCAGCGGGTGGGAGAGGGGCAGAGGGTGAGAGAGGGGCAGAGAGAAAGAGAGGGTGGGAGAGAGAGGGAGGGAGAGGGGTGGAGGGATGGAGGGAGAGGGGCAGAGGGTGGGAGAGGGGCAGAGGAGCGGAGACGGAGGAGGGGAGGTTTCCAGCAGATGTGATGTCCAGTTTAACGGTACACACATTGATGAATCTCCCTGCCTGTGAAACACCAGGATGCCAGTTTATAGCTGGTTTGGGATTCAAACCCAGGTGAGACAGCTTGGAGCAAGTATGCGTACCTCTCGGCTATCCTGCTGTGATGTTTACGAAACGTTTAATTTTTAAAATTTGTATTTATCCAACGAAATGGTTGACAAGGAACGGCTGTCTTGGCAAGCGATTGGCAATCACCAATCCATCATGTTAAACACACACCCCCTGGAGACGCCCAAAATATCAAGCTATGTCTGAATTAGACAGATGAATTTTTTTTAAGCAGTTGGAAGTGCTTAAATTTTGGAGGTTAAATTTTGTAATTTGGCTTAGTTTAAGAGATTCTTGAGGTTATGGCGTGTGCAGAAATGAAATAAAGACATGAACGCTGACATCTCTGGGCGTTTATATGCATTGTAATGTATCCAGTAGGTATGGTGATCAGGCATTCGATAATATGAGTGAGGAAAGCGAAAAAAAAACAAACTATCATTATCAAATTGTTGCGGCCTGTTCCAAGTCAAGGCATCGTTGTGCAGGCCAAAAATAAAAATGGCAAATTATGATCCTATCATCGGAGAGCGAGTTGTCCGAGAATGTGCAAGATAAAGGATATAATTAAATAAGGCCATTAATTATATATCTTCTAAAGGAGCTTTTTAAATAATTATCTTCAAAAGGGGTGTTTAAATTAACTCAAATACCCAAATTTCATTCATGCACTCCCTTGGAGTTCCCTTTGTATGCATGCAAAGTTTCAGGCAGCTAGGTTTCATGGTTTTGGAGTTATGGATCACACACACACACACACCACACACACACACACACACACACACACACACACACACACACACACACACACACACACACACACACACACACACACACACACACACACACACACACACACACACAATGCTGACTGACTGACTGATACACATTGACATTTATTATTATAGATTATATGTTAATATTATTTATTTACTGTTGCGGTTTTAGGGTAGGATTATATAAAGGATGACAACACACAAAAAAGCTACCACCGCTGCGAAGCTCTCACATATTTTCCTACTCTTGGGGTGTATACCTTGTAAACACTCATTGAGCATTATTCCTCCCAGATATTACTGACCCACTCTACTGGCTCATGGGATCATATATTCTGGCTTTTCCTCCAGTTGAGGATGACCGATGAAGCTTTGTTAAACTGGTCCAACCTATTAATAACCAACTCAAAGTCTTTGGAATTCTTGTTGAAAATGCAAATGTCATAAGCAGATAGTTTGATTGAGTGCTGAATCGACACCATCAAACCTGCTAATTCTTCCTGAAAAGATACCAATAATAGTTCAATGCATAAGGTTTAAAGAATATGAGACAGTGGGCAACCCTGCAGAATCACTCTCAACCTTTACAGGTGGGAACAGTTCATTATTGACAATAACCCTTTGACCCCTGGGCTCCCTGGAGAAAAATCTGGCCACTCAGTAATAATTATGGAAGTTTGAATAGCGGCCGGTAAAACGGCCGCTCAGGTTCAAAGGGTTAAAACAGAACATGTCTGGTTGTACAGCAGTTTAATGTAGGAAACAAAGCCACAGACAATACCAAACTTGCCAACACTTTAAACAAGTACGAGTGGTGCATCCTGTCAAACCACTCCATTCAACCAATTTTGTAAACCACATTCTTCTTCTTATTCTGATTAGTCTGTCTCCTTCATTGCTGAAGATTATGGCTTTGTTGACAATGAGTGTAAGCCACAAGAGCCAAGTGGATGCAACTTAATTCTGGCCTCTCATCAAATGCAAATGAAAGGCTTTGACCTAAGGTGCTATCTTCACTTCAAAATGTAGGCTTCTCCATTCCATAATGGAATATTTTTGATTATCAGCCCTCCATTGTGGAATCTGATAACCATGTGCATACACATTGCCTTGTTGGTCTTCCTACAGAAGTGATGCATGGTTTACTGTCAAAGGCGACCAGGTTGTTTGTTGTGTATCTTGTAAATCGTCACCAACCTGAGGTTTTCTTTATGTTGTTGAAGAGACGTCCAGCCAAGTTGCTCGAGTAATGCAGGCACGGTAGCGGTGTTATGGTACCAATTTACTGTGTATCTGGCTGCTTGTCGTTGTACCATATCTAGTTGGTGTGTGCATTTATTTGTGTAAGGATCCTATACAGTAACTCAACATCCTTCCAGAGTTCTGATGAGGGCTTTATATGCCTTTGCCCTCAGGTCTGTAAAGTTGATGAGCTGTTTGTTACAATAACTAAGTGTATTTTGGTGATGAGGTGGGGGGGGGGTGAGGGTGACAGGCGGACGCTCCTACAGACATCACAATCACCACAAATGTATACTGTTGTCCATCCACACGCAAGATACTGACAAGTCCTTCCCAATATCCCTGGACCCTCCTGTCTTCAATGCATCTAAGTATCTATCTAATTCCAATTAAAACGTATCTACTCCCTTTCCTGCCACTACTTGACAAGGGAGACCATTCCAGGCATTAACTACTCTCTGACTGAAAGACCTTCCTTTAATCTCATCTTCTTTACTCTCAGGCTGTGGCCGCTGCTCCTATCACTCTCTATTCTGTTGAAAAAGTCCACTGTACTTATTTTGTCTGCACTCTTAATTATCTTAAACATCTCTATGATATCCCCTTGTAATTGTCTCGTTTCTAATGTATTGTTACGGATCTGGAAACCATTTGCATTCAACATACAGGTCCCAAAAGTCAGTTATCCCGTTAAGTACATGTGTAGTCAGATCCCTTTCCTTTTGTGTAGTGGGAGAATCAAAAACGTGCGTTGCGACTTCTTTTAGTTCGGTTATTAAATCTTTACAACCAACAACCTTTGCAACGTTGATACTGTTACTCGTCGAGTGTGGGCCCATGTGGAGGACTGGCTGGGGTTTCCTGGGAGGGCCGTTGCAACGTTATACTGTTACTCATCGAGTTTGACCCCGCGTGGAAAAAGCGGTTGGGGTTTCCCAGCAGGGGCCAAGGCCCTGCCCCGGAAAGGTGGGCCGTAGGACCCTGTCTAATGAGGGGCGGACAGAAAGACCGTTTTTACAGCCATTTTTCCCTGCTGTGCAGGGGTTTGGCTTTTTCTTGAGGCAATGTTTTATGGCCGGATGCCCTTCCTGACGCCAACCCTGGTCGCCTCTTACGACACACAGGGATATGGTACACCTATTCTAACCGGGGCATACACCGGGACCAGTACACTGGTACTCACTTCACCGACCTCGGAGGGATGACAGGCTGAGTCAACCCCCTGGTGTTAATTCAGCAGCCAACGGAGCTTGAACTCAGGACCCTGGGATCCCAAGCCGCCACCCTAACCACTAAGCCAACACCAGGCTTGAGGGGCGGACAGTGAGGTGTTTTTCGCCAAGAGCCCCTCCCCGTGGTGGGAGGAGATATTGTTACCAATCTGGAAGCCTTTTTGCACACAGACAGCCAGAGTCCCCGTAGTTCAGTTATTTCTATAAGTATGTGTTTATAGTCAGGGTCCCGTCCTTTTTTCTCATGGGAATTACATGTGTGCGCTACGAGTTATTTTTTTAGTTGGGTTTTTACAACAACAACGCCACCGTCCCGCACTCGACCCGGGCCCCATTGCCCACGTGTTTTTGGCTGAAGGCGTGGGCGGATCCTCCATCGCCTCAGGTCGAGGCTCCGCCCCAAGGAAGGGCATGGACCGTTTCCTCCAGCCAATGAGTGGAGGGCGAGCATGACACGCACGCCCCAGCCAATCGGGAGGTGACCACGAGTCGTCTGACAACCCCTCATCCAATCAGGAGGCGAGTGGGAGGAGAAGAGACCCCTCCTACCGCAGAAGAGTAGAGTGGTTGGCTGGACCAGTGTTCGGCAGAGAGTAGATCATGGCGATTGCCGAGCAGTCTGCCGTCGTGGCTGAGTGGTTGCAGACGAGGGCTCTGCAGACGATCGTGGTCGTGGTTGTCGACTAGGGCTCTGCAGACGGTCGTGGTCATGGTTGTCGATGAGGGCTCTGCAGACGGTCGTGGTCGTGGTTGGAGCGGTCTGTGGTCCTTTGGAGGGCAAGTCTGGTGACCGAGAAGCCAGGGCCGTGGGCCGTGGGTTCGAGTCCCACTGTGGTGGTTCGAGTTGGTGTGACCGCACGATGCGGGACAGGTACCCCGGCCCGGCCCTACCGAATAGACCCACGGTGTCCAGTTTCGTGTGTGTGTGTGTGTGTGTGTGTGTGTGTGTGTGTGTGTGTGTGTGTGTGTGTGTGTGTGTGTGTGTGTGTGTGTGTGTGTGTGTGTGTGTGTGTGCGCGCCCGTCTCTAAGTAGGATTGTTAAGTGCTTTTGTTCATTGTACATTGCCTGCCTTTTATTTGTGATAACTCTGCTCTGTGTTCCCCTCCCCGATTATTCTTTGTAAAATAAACCCCTGTTAAATGTACCAGCTCGTTTTCTGTGCTTTCCTTCATTGGCCTAGCAAGGTGCGTATTGAGAATTAGCAAGGCCGTTCGTGCCGTAAATTGTTTATTTGGTCCGGTGCGGCTTTGGTAACTTCCGCTCGGTTACGCCGGATCCGAGTCGGTGATAGCAACTCTATTTGGACAAAGTCGGCCGATGGTGTGGTTTTCTCCGGTAGTTGGACGGCGTGAGTACTTAGGTAAATTGGAATTAGACAAGTGGACCCTACCTCATGCCATCAAAATATTGGCGACCACGGTCCTCTAAGTGACCCGTGAACTTTCGGAGTTGTCCGAGAGTCACGATCTAAATTCCGGGTGTTCGGTGGGAGACGACTCCACTGCTCCACCTAGTAGTCGTTTATCGCCGCCGAACCCTGGCCCACAACAATATATCTCCGAGACTCTGAGTAAAGAAGAGTTTTCACAGTGGTTGGGTCAGGCAGTTTTTGTTCACGGTGGCTGTGAGCAGTCTGGTTCGTTCTTCATGGTGGCTGTTACGGGGAGAGGAGTTCTGTGGACAAGAGTTCATGTGTGGTTACGAGCAGTGGTCACGAGCCGGTTTCGAGCAGTCAGTTTGTTCACGGTGGCTGGGTCCGGCCGAGTTTGTTTGCGGAAGCTGAAGGTGGTCGTCCTGTTTCGCGGTGGCTGTTGCGGGGAGTTCTGGGCTATTTTGACCCCGACTGTTCGCCACCACGAGCCATCGAGTCCCACACGTGCGACTGCGACCAAACCGATGACCTGTTGGCAGGTGCCGCATTACACAGTACTCCTTTTCGTTGAACGACCAGGTACCCACGAACTCTGACCCCCAGCTTGTCTCTCTTCACGGCTGCGAGGGTCAAATAAAGACTCTGGGGTTTCTTTTCTTTTTGTGTGTGTCTGCGTGTGGGCCAGTCTTTAAGTATAACTGAGTAAGTGTTTTTTGCTTATTGTAAATATTTCCCTGTTTGCATATTCATGCCAAGTCTTGCCTTTGTCTTTATTTTACTGTTAATAAATTTATTAGAAATGCTCCCAGTCCATTTCTGTCCCTTCTTACATTGGTCTCGCATGGTCCGGGTCTGAGTAGCAGTGGGGTTTCATCCCGGATAATTATCCGTTCATTCCAGCAAGCACGGCTTTGGCAGTTTCCGCTCGGCTGCACCCAAACCGGAGTTGGTAGTTGGTGGTTAGAACTCTACCGCAGTCGGTAGAGTGACCCGGTTCGAGCAAGACGTGCCGAGGGCGTGGTTTCCCCGGTAGTCGAAATTGCGTAGTTAATTAGGTAAATTGGTCAAAGACAAATAGACCCTACGCTACGCGGTTGAGATATTGGCGTCCACGGTCGGTTCAGCGACCCGCCAGCTCACGGAATTATCCGGAGCGACAGCCTACAATTCTGGGTAGTCTGGTGGGAGACGGCGTAACATTCCCCACCTAGCGGTCGTTCTCGCCACCGACCCCCGGCCCGCAACAGTATAAAATAATGTCTCCTTCAACCACTCAGTGCTTAGTCGAGCTGGACCCTGGAATCAGTGTGGTTGCCCGAAGCTGCGCATTCCCTGTGGCAGTTACGTCTTTCCTCAAATCTGGTGACAAAAATTGCACACAATACTCTTGACGAGGCCTCACTAACTTCCTATACAGTGATAACACTACCGTTTCAGATTTATTACTTCTGCCACCAAAGGTGAAGGAGGTTATGTTTTCACCCCTTTCTGTCTGTCTGTTTGTGACTTGCAAAATCGAAGATTTTTCATGAATGTTGGGTAGTCGATTTTGTTATTCTGTCTGTCTGTCACAATTTGTTTGTTACCTGCAGGTCACGATTTTAAACTGATCTTCACGAAACTTCACCATGTGGTAGAGTTTGTCATAAGGAAGCCCATTGTTTTTGAGGTCAAAGGGTCAACAACTTTGGTGAGATTTCTAAAATCCCCAATTTTCATCCCATTGACTTGAAATTTGAAGAGGATTCGTATTTCAGGTCACTGAATTCAACTCGCCAATTATTTTTGAGGTCAAATTTGTTTTATGGGTTTTGCAAGTATCGAGCTTTGCATGATGTATTCTTCTTGTTACTTGCAAAATCGAAGATTTTTCAAGTATATTGGTCAGTCGATTTTGTTATTCTGTATTTTTCTGTTTGTCTGCCTATCTGTTTATCGCCTGCAGGTCACAATTTTAAATTGATCTTCACGAAACTTCACCACATGGTACAGTTTGGCATAAGCAAGAAGCATATTGTTTTTGAGGTCAAAAGGTCAACACAGGCCAAAGGTCAACATATTTGCCAAATTACTAAAATCCTCAATTTTCATCCCATTGACTTAACATTTGAAGAGGATTTATATTTCAGGTCACTGAATTCAACCAGCCAATTATTTTTGAGGTCAACATTGGCCAAAAGGTCAACATGGGCCAAATTTCTAAAATTGTCACTTTTCATCCAATTGACTTGAAATTTGAAGAGGAGTTGCATATTTGGTCATTGAATTCAACCACCAATTATTTTTGAGTTCAAATTTGTTTTATGGATTTTGCAATCATCGTGCACTGCACGACGTCTTCTTGTTTGTCTGTGTGCAGGATATCTCAAAAAGTTGTGGACGGATTCGGATTAAATTTTGTGGACAGGTTGGGTGTGTGACAAGGATGAACGATTAGATTTTGGTGAATATCTGGATCCGGATCCAGGTACTAGAATTTTTAAAGTGATTCTTCACTATTGAGAGATCTGGCCAAAAAAGATATATAGCATGATATCTCAAAGGTTGTAGACGGATTCGGATGAAACTTGGTGGATATGTTGTGTGTGTGGTAAGGAAGAATTGCTTTGATTTTGGTGAAGATCTGAATCCGAATCTGGATACGAGAATTATTTAACTTTCAAAGTGATTCTTCACCATTGAGAGATAGGGCCAAAAACGATAAATAGCACGATATCTCAAAAATGTATTGGGCCTGATATGTTCTCGTGGATCAGGCATTGCATGGCGGAGGTATATGCTCGACAGTGTGCCCTTCTCGTTTTTGTGTGTGTCTATCCTGAGGAAGGACAGAAAACATTTATCTCCCTACAAATACACCCTAAAACCCCTTTATCTCTCCCTATGGCTGCTTGGCACTCTATCTGCTTACCCCCATATCTATTACCGCCTCCAGATCCTGTTTCTGTGTGACGTGCTCAAAGATTGTCCCTGGCATGACGTAATCCTTATTTTCATTATTTTTACCCATCCATAGCACCTTACATTTCTTTGTTAAATTGCATCTGCCAATAATTTGTTCAATCTATTGAAGTATCTATATTTTTCCTGAGTCTGATCACCCCCTCTCTGCTATCCACCTTACCTCCAAGCTTTGTATCAAATGCACATTTAGAAAGTTGACCCTTAACTCCACTATCAAGATTGTTGATGTAAATTATGAATATCACCGGTCCAAGTACTGTTTCCTAAGGTACCCCACCACTTGCCCGGCCAGCCATACCCTCCACAATCACTGTTGGCTTCCCAATCACTAAGCCCGTTTCCAATCCATTTAGTTAACTGGCCAGCCACTCTGCATGCCCTCCTTGGCTAACAACCTCCTTTGTTATACATTAACAAATAACTTCTGAACATCAAGATGTATTACAGAGACGTGACACAAGTAAATAGACACCTTAAATTTCTTCATTTAATCTGTATAACACAGTTTTGCTTTGTGATTTGAACTAATATTCGACTATTTATTTGCAGAAACGAGTTCCTGGGTCTTGTATGACAATTAACTAACTATGCCTCGAACCCAGGGAGCACACAAACTTTCCAATTTCCAAAGAGGACGAATTGTTGGCTATTTGGAAGGTGGAGTCGGCCAGCGTCATTATAGCTCAGAACCTTGGCATTCCGCTTTCTATGGTCAATCGGGTGATTGTGCAATTCACCAGCGAAGGCAAGGAATTCACAGCTTCTCGTTCTGGTCGATCTGGGCCCTCAGAAAGGTGTCTTCGAGCTGTCAAGCGGTCCATTGAGAAAACTCCCCGTTGCAAGACACCAGATGTTGCAGAGGAGGTCCAAGTTAGCTCAAGAACTGCCGTGCGATACCTTCATCAATTGGGCAACTATGAGAGAGCAGCTAGGAGAAAACCTCTTCTTAGACCAGCCAACATTCAATGTAGAAAGAAGTGGTCTGATGAGATGGCCACTAGACCCTCGGAGTTTTGGCAAACTTTCATTTTTTTCAGATGAGTCCCAATTTGCTCAATTTTCTGACATTGGACGCGTATGGGTCGGGCGACTTCCCAGCCAAGAGTTATCTTTGAACCGATTGCAGCCAACTGTCAAACATGGTTGTTTTTTTTTGTCATGGTGTGGGGAGCAATCTGGAGCACTGGTCGGTCATAGCTTGTGGAGTGTGTTGGCAACATCAACACTAAGACACACATTTCAATCCTTGAGGATGGACGTCTCCCTGTCTTCTCCACTGGTCAGATGGTCAAAAACCACACTGTTCATGGAAGATGGAGCTTCATGCCACACTGCAAAAAAGACCAAAGAATGGCAGGACAGAAATGGGATCAAGCAACTTCCATGGGCAAGTCAGTCTCTTGAGGTGAATCCCAATGAACACCTCTGGGCCATATTGGATCGAGCTGTGTGGAAAAATTCCAGGAAACTAACATCACGGGCAGAATTGCTAAACCTTTTGTATGAAGCCTGGGCATAAATCCCACAAGGGAAAATTTCACAACTTGTTAGTTCTATTCCTGAAAGAGTAAAAGCATTGAAATCTGCAAATGGCAAGTCTACAAAATAATGGTGTATGTTTTAAAATGGATCAAATGTTCTTCCAATGTTCAAGAAATACATTCTTTAAAAATTATAGTGTCTATTTACTTCTGTCAAGTCTCTGTACATGCATTGCATTTCCCTCATCTACCCAGTTGGAAACTTCTTCATCGAACTTTTTGAGTGCCATCACTATTTTACCCGTTTCCTACATACAATTGAAATACTATTTCAAAAATATTGTGCTAAATATCCTGTCGTACATTCCACAGTTCTGTAAGGTTAGTTGGGTTCTTCTTTTTCTTCTCTGTTTCCATGTAATCCAATATGGCCTCGATGGGACGCATGTTCAGACTCTCGGGTGGCCATTCTAACACTTGGAGCACACCAGCTGTAATCTTGTTCTCCAAATTCTGTTATACTTCTACATAGGAAGTGTGTTTTGAATCATTATCTTGTTGGAAGATAAATCCCTTTCGGATTAAACGATTTCCACTAAGAACTGTACGGTGCTGTAGTATCTGCTTGTATGTCTCTTTTGTTGGTGTCCATTGATTTTAACAAGGTCTCCAACACCAAAAGCTGAGATACAACCCCAGATAGTCACAGAGCCTCCCCTGTGTTTAACAGTAGGCTGCTAACATTGCATATCATAACATTCTCCAGGTCATCAGCAAGCAAACTGGTGTCTATTGAATCCAAAGAGTTCAAACCTTATTCTGTGGTCTCAGCAGTGGTTTCTTTCCTCCGACTCTGCCTTTGAGACCTGCTGCAATCGGCTTTTGGCGCACAGTGCTGGAGGAGATATTAGTGTTCAGGCCTGCTGTCATTTCATTTTTCAGCTGCTGACTGAATTTACTTCTATCACATAAGTTGAACAATTTCAAATGCTTGTCTTGCCTTAGGGAGGTTTTTCTGGGTCTTTCTGGCCTTTTATTGTCTTGTTTCTTTCATGTGCTGCAAAGTGTACATCACACCATTGCAGGAGATCTTCAGTTTTCTGCTGTTTTCTTCATAGTGTGCCCTTCTTCTCACAGAGTTTGGATCTTCACACGCTGTTCTGTTGAAAGATGCTTCCTTGGCGCTATTCCGAACCCACTCGTAGATTTTCAAACATTCTGAACCCACTCATAGATTTTCAAGCAAGGGAACAACCTGATGATAACTAGTTTCACATATTCACAAATTTGAAACTTTTATTGTGGTTTCTTGTAATTCACATTAATGTAACTGACGTTGATTACTTCGATAATTTGTTTTTATTTACTGTACAAAAATAAAAAAAATTGTTTCCTGCATATTTTCTTAGTGGTAATTGGATATTACTAGCACATAATATAATATAGTGAGCAAAAAATAAAACATTTTCCATTTCCCAATTTATTTGACACGAGCAGAGGTAATACAAGGAAATACAAGGAAATCAGACATAGGTGGAGGCCATTCAGCCAATCATGCTTGCGCAACATCAACACCATAATAATTTATCAACACAAGATCCAAATAAGAAAATGCAAAATTTATTATGTGTTCTTTTTTTTTTAATCGTGTTTTTGTGGGTTTTTGTATTTTTTTTTTATTTTTAAGTTTTGGTAGTTTTTGTGGGTTTTTTTTCTCCTCAGGGGGGAGGGCATGGGTTTGGCTAAAAAACACACATCAACCACACAACACCCCTTGACGAAACCCCCACCAACAGCACTTTGTACACATGCACACAATCACCCATCAATGCTCAAGCTACCGAAAAGTCCTGCCAACATCCCTCTACCCTATATCTGCATAACTTCCAGGTACCTATCTAATTCTAATTTAAACTTATCTACTGTTTCTGCTACCACTATCTTTCCAGGGAGACCATTCCATACATTAACTACTCTCTGAGTGAAAATACCCTGCTTTGCTACCGTCTTAACTCTCCTCTTCTTTACTCTCAAGCGATGGCCCCTGGTCCTATCACTGTCTACTCTGTTGAATAATTCATGTGCACTTATTTTATCTCTACCTTTCATTATCTTAAACATCTCTATCATATCTCCTCGTCACCACCACCTTTCTATTGTACAAAGCCCTGTCTCCTTCAGCCGCTCCTCATAGCTGAGTTCAGCTCGGCCTGGAATCAATCTAGTAGCTCTGCGCTGAACCCTCTCTATGGCATCGATGTCCTTCTGAAGTTGTGGTGACCAAAACTGCACACAATGTTCTGGATGTGGCCCTCACTAAATTCCTATACAATGTTAACACCACCTTTTTTGATTTATAAATGATCCCCCTCCGAATACAACCTAAAACCCGATTTACTTTACCTATAACTGCCTGGAACTGTGCTGCCTGCTTACCTCCTGTATCTACTACCACCCCCAGATCCTTCTCCTGTGTTACACACTCCAAAATTACCCCTTGCATCATGTTATCTCTATTTTCATTGTTATTTCCCATCCCCAGCACCTTACACTTGCTCAGGTTAAATTCCATCTGCCAATCTTTTGCCCAATCTATGCAAGTATCAATACTCTCTTGTAGCTGATCAGCACCCCCTCTGCTATCCACCTCACCTTCAAGCTTTGTGTCATCTGCAAATTTGGAAAGCCTTCTCTTTACCCCATTATCCAAATAGTTGATGTAAATAATGAATAGTAATGATCCGAGTACTGATCCCTGAGGTACCCCGCTACTTACATCCTCCCAGCAAGACATCCTCCTACTCACAGCCATTCTTTGCTTCTTACCACTAAGCCAGATTGCAATCCAATTAGCTACGTGACCAGCCACTCCACAAGCCCTCACTTTGGCTGACAACTTCCAATGTGGTACCTTATCAAATGCCTTCTTAAAGTCTAGAATGATATACTATGTCCACTGCCTTTCCCTCATCCACCCAATCAGACACTGCTTCATATAACTCTAAACGATTTGTTAAACAGGAACTACCTTTGGTAAACCCATGCTGACTACCTTTAATTAGTTTGTATTTATTTAAATGGTTCCTCATCCTGTCCTAAATTAATGTTTCCAACACTTTCCTCACAACTGAAGTCAAACTAACAGGTCTATAGTTTCCCAATTTTTCTCTATATCCTTTCTTAAATAATGGTGTTACATTTGTTACTCTCCAATCCTCCGGTACCTGTCCTGACTCCAGTGAGCTGTTGAAAATATCCGTTAACATCTCGCTTACATGCTCAGCCACCTCACTCAACACTCTCGGTTGCATATTATCTGGACCCGGAACCTTATCTACTCTTAGATTACCTGACTGTTCCTTTACTTCCTCCACTCCAACCTGGATCTTCTGTAAAAGCCCTTCTTCACCACCTTGATAGATACTCTCAGTTATTGGCAATTCTCCTGACTGTTCTTGTGTTGTTGAAGCAAAAAAGTTGAAGCAAAATACCTGTTTAATAAGCCTGCCATCTCACTTTCATTACTAACCACTCTCCCGGTGCTATTCCTCAATGAGCTCACACTGGTCCTAACCTGTTCTTTTCCCCTGATATACTTAAAGAATGCCTTGCTATTATGTTTAATATTCTTAGCCACTTCCTTCTCGTACTCTATTTTGGCTTGCCGAGTTATTTTCTTCACTTGCCTCTGTTTACTCCGATAATGATATAAATATAACTCCAGTCCTGTTATTTTAAACCTAATAAATGCTTTCTGCTTCTCCTTAATAGTGTTCCTTATCTCACTGCTCAACTACCCTGGCCTATTTCTGCTTCTTGTTTTACACCTCATTGGAATGTACTTACTCTGCACTCTACACATTTGGTCCTTGAAGGTTTTCCATTTTTCTGATGCTGATTGTCCTGTTGTTAGATTCTCCCAATCTACATCACCCACCTCTCTCCTCATACCCTCATGGTTTGCCTTCCTGAAATCTAACAGCCTTACCTTACTATCCTAAACTCTAACCCTCAACAAAGTCTTTTCACACACAATGTTATGGTCACTTGCTCCTAAATGCTCCCCAACCTCCACCTCCTCCACCATATTGGGATCGTTACTTAATTGGAGGTTTAACACTGCACTCCCCCTCGTGGGCTTATTTACAAACTGGGTTAAAAAGCAATTTTGGAATAAATCTAGGAAATCCTCATCTGCTCTGCCCTTTCCCTGTTCCTGTTCCCAATCTATCCCTGGCAAGTTAAAATCCCCCATACTCAATACTCTTCCCTCACCACATGCCCTTTTGAATACTTCATGTACTCTTCCTTCCTCCTCTTCCTTCCCACCCTCTTCCTTCCTATATAAAAGCCCCATAAAAGCATCCTTCCAGTATCTTACTGTTTTTATAATCTCTAATCTCTTCCCATTCAGAATCCTCTGCATTAGCTCCTTCCTTAATGTCACCCCTTTATCTTGATGCAATGCTGTCCTTTACCCAGATTGCTACTCCTCCTATTCTCTCCTTCCTGTCACATTGATATACCTTGTAGCCTTCCAATCCTGTCCTCCAGTTGTTCTCTTCCTTTAACTACGTCTCACTTACTGCAACTATATCATACTCCTCGCTATCCACTTTGGCTTCAAGCTCTTCCATGTTATTATTTAAACTTCTGGCATTGGTATAGAATATGTTTAGCTTTTCCCTTCCCTGAAATTCTATATTCTTGCTTGGTCTTATTTATCACAATCACAATTACATCATCAGTTCCTTCCTTCATAGCTTCCCCACCCTCCACTGACCTAAAAAGCCTGAATTACTTTCTCAATTCCCAAAGTAAACATTGGCCATCATTCTGGAAACACTCCCTTTGTCCCTGAAATGATTCCCACTGCATCTTAAATGTAAAATCTTCCTTCCTTCACCAATTTTCCAACCAATGGTTGACGTCTATCACGCTGCTCATAATTACCTGGCATTGCCCAGTGATGGTCTAATCCTGTTGGCATTTTGAAAAAATCGACTTTTAAAATATTTTTTGTGGGGGCCTAAAATACAGGACTTCCCTACACCCATGAAAGAATGGGATCGGGGATTATTTAATATTACCTTTCAAATAGCTACAAAGGCTTAGGCACAATAGAGTGATTTTTTTTTTTTTAAATAGCAAAAAATACAAACTTTTTTTTTTCAAAATTTTGAAAAAAATCGTTTTTCCAATATATTTCCCAGAACTCAGTGATGAACCTCAAAGTTTGACAAAGATTTGTTTGCCCATCTCTGAGAAAAATGGTGACACACACAAACAGACAAACATCTCTCTTATAGCATAGATAATTAATGTTAACTGTGATATTAAATTATCTTTCACAAAAATTTGAATTATTATTTTCCTATATAAAAGACTGTGTATTTGTGGTCTTTCCCCTTTCATAAGGACGATTTGAGTATTGTTTCGAAGACCAATCTTTGAACACGACCATGTGTTCAATAAGGTCTATTTTTTGAGGATAAAAAAATTCGAAAAACATTTTCCATAAAAGAGTAATTACATCTCTTTTATTGGAATTGTTGATGGTGACTTACAAACTAAGCCTCAAGGGTGGTGTACAGAAACATAAAATAAATAAAATACAAGGTGTAGGGAGGTGAAATTCGCTGCGTGTGCTGTGTAATGGGTGCAGAGAAAAATGAGTTCATTTACATCCGTAGATCAGGTCAGGTATGGGAGCATGTGCCGGAGCAGCGCGTCACTGCATCCACCTTCCGCCAGTACTCCAAGGGCCTCTGCCTTGTCATCTCCCCAGGAAGATGCCTGGCCCATCACCATCTCCTTGAGATGCTGATCAACCTGCTGTCGGCCCATTGGCCTCCTCCACTCACGAGACTCCCTCGCTGAGAGAATTTGGTGAGCAGGATCAGCGTCAGAAAAACGAGCCACATGTCCATACAGCCGCAGCTGATGCTCACGGACTATGCAGGTAACTAATCTCATTTGAGTCTCTCTCAGCAACCGCTCGTTAGACACAAAGTCCGACCAGCGATAGCCAAGGATTCTCCGAAGAGACCTGATACCAAAGGAATTAAGTCTCCATCTCAGATCCTTGGTGAGAGTCCAAGTCTCACATCCATAGAGCAAGACTGGAAGCACCAAGGACCTGAAGACTCGGACTTTTGTCCTCCTGTACAGGCATAGACACCGGCAGCGCCACACCTCATGATCCAGTGAATCCATGACTTCCCAGCCCTGACCCAGACGTCCAGTGACCTGTGGCTCACAGCCAGCGGAGACATGAATATCACTGCCAAGGTAAGTGAATCTCTCCATGACCTCAACATCCTCACCACAAACAGGTACAGACAATATATCAGCATTCAAGATGTCATTGAAAGCCTGGATCTTAGTTTTGACCCAGGAAAACCATAATCACAGTGGCTCTAACTCCTCATTCAGCACCTCGAGGGCCCCCAAAAGGATATGTAGAGTCTCTGCAAAGATGACTGCATCATCTGTGAAATCAAGGTCAGAGATCATGACATTCC
>NC_140968.1:20377058-20379558 GCF_056783735.1 Eptatretus burgeri
TTCTTTTTCGTCTTGGCTGGTGGTCTGGTTGGTCTTCAGGAAGAGGTCCTGCACCCGCGCCTTGGCGAGCGGCCCTGTCACGAAGGCACGGACGGGAGACGCGGCAGCGCCCGTTGCGAGGTGGACCTGTGCGTCCGGACGGGGAGTGCCGGAGAGGGTTCGCCGGCCATGAGAGAGGTCGGGGCCAGGCGCGACCACGCTGACGGTCGTGGGAGAGGGACTCACCAGCCATAAAAGGGAAGTCGCGACTTCTTTCTTTCTTTTCTTTGGAGTTTTTGTGTGAATGTCTGTGGGTGGCGCCAGTCTGGCTCAAGTAGTATTCTTTTAAGTGTTGCCGTGTGTACGCTTATTCGGTTGTAGCTCTGCATCGTTTCTTTTATTTTAATTGCTTTATGTGCATTACTGTATGACTGTAAATACATGCCTTACGTGCTTGTCTGTGTGTGCGTGTGAATAAAATGCTTGCTTGTTGAACTGTTCCCGCTCTGCTTCGTCTCTTTTCCTTTTTTATTGACCCTCCATCTTGCATCACGGAAAGGGGTTCGTAGTGGGTGCAACATCCCGGTAATTAAATGGTACCGCCAAGGCCGACGATAACACCACTCGGTTATCACTGGAGCACGGAACGGACCGCTGAAGCGGTTCGTGTCCGGAGTCGACCTGTGGCGTGGTACGATCGCCCGGTCGACCATCCGCGCAGGTACTGAGGTAGATCGAATTTGGCGAGCGACCCTATCCTGCGCGGGTGGGCAATTGGCACGGTTGTGCTGGGGTTAAACCCCCACCCGTGACTAGCTCCCGGCGTTGTTCCGAGAGGGTCATGACAGAATTGTCCGTCCGGTGGGCTACGTGCCGCGATTCGAGTTATGTGGCCATCCGCACGCCGGACTACCGCCAGGAGCTAGTCACGGGTGGGTCTTTCGACCCCACCACACTCGTGCGAATCGGCCAGCCGCGCAGGATAGGGTTGTTCGTCAAACTCGACCTACCTAAGTACCTGCGCGGGTAGTTAACCGGGCGATCGTACCTCGCCGCTGGCCGGCCTAGGACACGAACCGCTTAAGGGTCCGTTCCGTGCTTCAGTGATAACCGAGCGGTGTTATCGCCGGCCCTGACGGACGTGATTATTTACCGGGTGCTTACACCCCTCCTACCAATTCCTTCCGTGATGCAAGATGGAACTTTCAAACCAGGGAAAGGACGCAACGAAACGGGGAACAGTTCAACAAGCACATTTATTGCACACTCAGACAAGCACGTGTTTTACAGCCATACAGTAATTCAGGCACGTATACAGTGAAGCAAGCAAATGAAGAATTACAACCGAATAAAGTCTTTATTTCACATGCACACTTAGACAATTCTACTTATAAGACGGCGCCACCACATGCATTTACACAAAAGCAAAGGAAAAAGCCACCCTCAAAGGCAAGAGTGGCAGACAGGTTCGTGGACCAAATGTGCGTGGAACCTGGATGAGCGACCAGGTCCACGAGACCGAAGGGTCTTACCCGCGCCCTCGTGGCGCGATGGCGGGCAAGCCCCAATGTCAGCATAGCTGCGCCTGGCTTCGTGCCCCTGGCGTGGCCGGTGAGCTCTCTCCGGCGTTCGGCCCCCGTCTGCCTTTCCCGTCTGCTTCGAGCACCGTCTCCCGACTTGACTGCCCCGCCGACACTGCACTCGACTTGACTGCCCTGCTGACACTGCACTCGACTTGACTGCCCTGTCTCCGGACTCTCCAGACTGCCACGACCGACACACTGCTTGACTGCCCCGTCTCCCGACTCTCCAGACTGCCACTTCACCGACTCCAGACTTGACTGCCGCGAGCTGCGTTGTGCTCGCGCTTATATAGGCTGAGGGATGAGCGTATATGCAAATTTCTGGATCACAGCGGGTTCGGAGGCGGGGCCACACCACCCGATGCTCAGCCATTGGGTGTAAGAAAAGTGGGCGTGATTCATTCCTGATCCGCTTTTCGAGGCAAAAGGAACGCATTCACAACCCATGGCCCGACGTTTGGTGGAAAGGCGAAGGTGGTGGGAGTTTGCTGCGGTGGTTTGGGAAGGGTGTTGGTGGTGGCGATTTCGTTCCTGGCGGGCGTCGTTTGAGGATGGCGGTGAAGTGATGTTTGCGGGGTGGAGTTGTGGAGGTAAAGAGGCGAAGGTGGTGGTGTTTGAGTTGTAGTTGTTTGGGAATGATGTTGGTGGTAGCGATTTGGTTGTTGGGGGATGATTGGTCCTAAATAATGTGAGAGAAAAGAAAAACTGCGAACTCAAAGGATCGCAGCCCTGTGAACATGGAAATCCCCTCTAAACAACGGTGGGGAAATCTAACTACACATATACTTATCGTCATAACTGATCTAAGGTCCTTTATGGTGGTCTGCGAATTTCCACAGCCGTAAATATATATATATATATATATATATATATATATATATATATATATATATATATATATATATATATATATATATATATATATATATATATATATA
>NC_140968.1:20392058-20424558 GCF_056783735.1 Eptatretus burgeri
CTACATGTACATATCTCTTGCAATCAACACAGTCTGGCATCCTACCTTGCTTGCCAAGTTATCTGACTTTGGCATAGAAGGCTGCCTTCATTATTTTAGGAGTAATGCCAGCAAAGAAATAGTGGTCTGCTTTGGCGACACAAGAGTACAAAAACATGAGAATAAAATGGTTAGAGTTACCCGTCGTAAAATATCACAAAGCGCTGATGTTTCAGGCTTTTCGCCTATTTTACTGCAACAAAGGGGAAAGGCCAAAAGATCAGCACATTTTGAAACTTTACGGTAGATAACTCCAACCGTTAATTTTTTTTTAAATTGCCTTCATTCTTGGATTTGTGACTTCCTAAATATATGCAGTCAAATGTTGCTGTCAATATAGCCCTCTCCTCCCCTCTCCCAGTGAAGGCTGTAATTCCCAAATTCAGTTGGTTTGGATCAGTATTGCTCCTCATCTATATAAATGATCTCACTGATGCTTTGGAACACACTCTTTCTTTTTGCGGAGAACTCCACACTATGCTGTACAGTACCCCATCTCACTGACAAACAGACAGCAATTGTGTCACTCTCTGCTGATCGGCAAATTATTAGATGTTGGTCTGATAAATGGAACGCCTTCTTCAATCCTGGAAAATCTCAGTCTCACCTTGTCACTCCGGAAGCATTGTCAAATATACATTCCTATCTCTTTCCATGGTTGGTCACTGCCAGAGGATCAATTTCTTGAACTTCTAAGCCTCATCATCCTTTCCTGCACCAACCAAATAGCAAAGCTAGCCTCCAAAGACAGCCACAGACTGGGCATCCGACATTGATCCAAGTCTTTCCTTGGGCACTCAGAGCTACTTACAGTCTGCAAAGCCTTTGTCTGAAGCTCATTGGAGTACTGCTCTCTGCTTTGGACTCGCGCCTCAGCATTACATCTGTCTCTTCTGGTTTCTGTGGAATCAAAAGCTCTAAAGATTATTGGAATCTCCAATGATGAAGCCAAAGCTCAGGCTTTCTGTTTTCTACCATCTATTCTCCAACATTGCTCCCTCTGCTCTCTCAGTCCTATGACCCTCGCTATCTACTTCAGGATGCACGCGTTCTTCCAGTAACCTTTTCATAGTTAAACTTCCAAAATCCAGGCTGACTGCACACCTCAAGTCTTTTTTTCCCCTCACTTCTTCCGGTTTTTTTTTTTTTTTTTTGTATACCTTGGTCGAGGCTCGTATGAGAGCTAACACACAACTCACAGCAAGGAGGCATGAGACAAGAGGGGCGGGAGTGGAAGGGACAAAACAGTGGGGAACAGACACATTAGGTGAACTGTGGAAGGGAGAGGGATGGGGATGGGACGGGGTACATGGCGAAGAGAAGATGGACATTTCAGGGACTTTCAGGAAGGAAAGCAGGAGAATTGAAGGAAGTGGGCTTGGGTGGATTATCGGGGGTAGAAAAGATCGAGGATTTGGATGGGGGAAGCTGTGAACAGCTGTTTTGAAAGCCTGGAGGGAAGAATGGGAAAGAATAGAGTGAGGAAGTTTATTCCAAAGGCGGGAAAAAAGAGGAATGAAAGAGTGAAGATGAGCAGTGATTCGTGATTTTGGTAGTTTTACCAGAAGGGGGTTGTTGGCGGACCTTGAGCGCCCTGTGGAAATGTGGTGGGGACAAATCGCAGAGAGAGCAGGCGGGGCAAGGCTGGAGAGGAGTCGGTAGAAGACAGAAAGACCACCGACCAACCTGCGGTGATTGAGTGAGAGGCCCAAAGACTCAGCTTCATTGCGGGAGATGCCGATGATCTTAAATGCCCTGGTTTCGACAGCGTGAAGCCGAGAAAGGTGGGAGGCAGGAGCACCAGCCCAGAGGGGAGAGCAGTACTCCATCACGCTACGGACAAAAGCTTTGTAAGTGGTCAGGAGCTCAAGAGGGCCGAGGAAGGACTTAGCACGATGGAGGATTCCCAGTCGGCGACTGGCTTTTGAGGCGAGGTTGGAAATGTGACTTTCCCAGGAAAGGTCATGGCAGATAGTGAGACCTAGAAGCTTGAAAGAAAAGACTTCTTCCAGAGGATTGTTGAGAAAGTGGATGGGGGGGTTTTGTAAACTGTCCTTTCGAAGAGACATAGTGAGAGTGTGAGATTTGTGTGAGTTTATGGAACCACCTTCCAGATTCTTTTCTGTCTCACTCTTGCCTCCAGGGCAAGCAGTGTATCACCATCTCTTATCTTCCCCAGTTCTGACCAATGATCTTTGTTATCCCCATTAACCTCTCCTTACTCGATCATCTTACTTGCTCCTTTCAGTGTTTACTCCCTCCTCCCTTTTCTCTTTTCTTGTTTGGTCATTCCCTTGATGTTTGTCCCACTGTCAGTTCTGCTTTACTCTTCCATGAGCCTCGCTCCTGTAAACACAGAATAAAATAATCGAAAGCTCTGAACATTACTGGAATCTCCCACGATGAAGTAGACACATATGAGGTCTGCTGCTCTACATCACAGGCAGGTCATTGGTGTCTTTTGTTTTTTTTCACTACTTATCTTCCAGTTTAGTTGCCTCTGCTTTCTCTCGACACTGATCCTCCCAAACAACTCCCGGATGCGTGCACTCTACCAGTCATCTCCTTTTGCTTAAACCTCCAAAATTCAGGTGACTGCACACGTTTTTCGCTTATCCCACATGTGGAACTGCCTTCCAGAGACTGTGCCATCCCACCCTTCCCTCCAGGGCTTCATGCAGTTGGTGCATTGCTTTCCCTTGTCATCTTCTTTTCCTTACTCACAATATTTTCTCCTCCAATTAACCCTTTCTCATCCAACCCCCTTACTTACAGGTTGCAGTGTTCTCTCTCTCTCTCTCTCTCTCTCTCTCTCTCTCTCTCTCTCTCTCTCTCTCTCTCTCTCTCTCTCTCTCTCTCTCTCTCTCTCTCTCTCTCTCTCTCTCTCTCTCTCTCTCTCTCTCTCTCTCTCTCTCTTTCTCTTTCTCTTTCTCTTTCTCTTTCTCTTTCTCTTTCTCTTTCTCTTTCTCTTTCTCTTTTCTTTTTCTTTTTCTTTTTCTTTTTCTTTTTCTTTTTCTTTTTCTTTTTCTTTTTCTTTTTCTTTTTCTTTTTCTTTTTCTTTTTCTTTTTCTTTTCCTGTCCATTCATTCCCTTGCTTACTGTTTCTAAGGTTTGCTCTGCTCCTCCGTCACTTTGCTTTTCCATGAGCCTCGATGTTGCAGAGAGAAATAAAAGCTTTTTGGTCCTTATATTAGGTGATGAATCTGGGAAGAGGTGGGTGACATTTGAAAATGTGTGAAAGGTTAGATTATGCACACTATAATAATCCAGAACTGGTACTTTTATCACACAAATGCTGTGATTGACTACTCTTGACCAACGGTTGGTGCTGCTTGTCGTTTGATCACCTTATAAGTTGCTTTTAGCTGTCAACACTGAGAAAGCTTGACTTTTTATAGCATCCTACTGGTTTCTAAATATACATTATATAGCCTTGCTTGCGACAAATTTGTGTTCACAGGGCGCTCGGCCCTCACGGGAGCTGCTTTTGTTAGGCTGAATTGACGAGCATTTTTCTACTTTTTCCGCTGCATTCTTTTGAGACTGCTCCAGCTGCTAGTTCCAATGTTTTATGGTAAGCTACTGATATTGTGATCCTGTGACTGCAAACAATAATCTAGAATATATGCGATGGCAGCTTTGAATGGAAATCCTTGCACAGAGCCTGTTGTCTTTGCTTTGCCAACCTTGTGTGGGCTGTGAGCTTTAAAGGTAAAAAGTGCAGGGCTTGGGACAGCTCAGAATAGGTTGCATAATAAATTGCATATCTCTGACTGCAGCAGATGATTGCGGGCTTGATTCTCGATTGGACTGCTCGAAGGCCAATCGGCAAAGATTTATTTTAAAGGAAAATTGGGAGAACATTGTCTCAAATGATGATATTCAGCAATAAATTGCAAAAGTCATGAAATATATATATATATTTTTTTTTTTGAAAGAAATCATCAACTGTAGTAGGCTTGTTGGTTGGCTTTTTAACTTCCTGTTTGGAAATTTCTGCTCATGTTCGGCTCGTGATGTCGTACTTGCGGAACATTCCCCACTAAGACAAGCTATTGCTCTACTACCAATGTCTCGAGATCTCAAGTTAACCACAGCTCGTTTTGGAGTCATGATTATGGCAAATTTTTTTTATTCTTGGTCATCAAATTGCAATGTCAGGTGCGCAACAATCAATTACAGTAGCTTTCATTCCCAACTGGAGTCAGGAGTGTGTAAATATTCTGCCATCATGCAGAGTAACCTGAAATGGCTGTACACACCCTGGTTTTGTACGTAGAACACGATTGCATATAACATTATTCCTTAGGATCAGACCAGACAGTTATGTGTATCTAGCCATCTTCATGACAGTCATGTACATGGACATGGCCTCGATATGCAAACAGTTCTCACCTCTGATATACGAGTGTCATCTCAGCAATTTGTATCCATGGAAGCACTCATGCGGGACACCGAACTTCTGCCGGATGCAACAGCCCATAACCACATTTAAATTTGACAGAAACCTTTTGCATTTGCCCTACCACATGCTGCTGCACCCCTCCTCCACAACTGCCTCTTTCTTCCCCCATCCATTGCCAGCTTACCTTATGTAAAGCCATAAATGCATTATAATCTTCGCCCTTTAAATTCAGCAATAAACCCACACCCAGAAGAAGCCTTTCAACCAAACATAGCAAACTCTAATAAAGCTCTCATTATACAATAGTTGTGTTGCTCAGCTTCTACTATTTAATGGAAAACTCGATGACAGCGGTGTGGGAAGAGCAGGCAACTCGTAAAAGAGATTTCACCTGAAAAAGGATGGACATTGTGGGGGTTTTTTTCCCCTCTTTAAATTTTTTTTTACATCTTTTGTTTTTTATAACTATTGGCTTGAGCTCCTGACTCTGTTAAAATTCTCACTTTGATTCCTTTCCCTCTTTGTGTGCTTTTTGTTTGCTGTTGTTGGTGTTGTCGGCTTGTACAATGTATTAATTCATGTCTTATGTTGAGATGTCTTTTCAAGCAAGTGAATGAGCTGCTGAAGCATTTATTGAGTTGTCTCTTTGGTTTGCCAGAAATGGCAACTGAAGTTTTGGGTGCGAAAGGAGTTCCACTGATTTAGATGTATCAGCAAAACCTTCAGGCGTGTTTTTCAAATCCCGAAAAAGTTTTGTGTTGAACAGGATCAGAACATGTCCACAGGAAAACGAACATCCCACGTTCTTGTAGGGTTGGCAGGGTGGGGAGGGGTTTTTTGCCCAATTCTTTCATCAACTGGCTGGCCAGACCTGATGCTCAACTAAGTCATTGGAGCAGGAATTTGTAATTTGTTCATGGTGCCGGCAATAGCTCGCCTACTCTTCGCAAAGGACATTGTGGGATATTTTACGTCCACCAACTAATGCCGACAGGCATGACGCCAAGTTTAACATCCATCTGAGGGACGACGCACACACATTGATGAATCACCCTGCTTGTAAAACACCAAGATGGCGGTTTATAGCTGGATCGGAAAAAAAATTCAAGCCCAGGCTAGAGAGCCTAGAGGCGAGTGTGTATACCTCTGGGCCAGCCTGTCAGCCCGCTCTCGAGTCTTGACTCGACTAATGGAAGGAAATTGTGTCATCAGATGAATTACATTTGACGCTGTTTTTCATGAGTGCAAAGGATCACGGTGGCATTTGACACTGTTATAAGTTATAACTCGTGGATCGGCAGGCTCTAAATTCACCATTGTAACAGTTTGTTCTTGAGGTGGATAATTGGTCTGGGCAATGTTAAACTTTCATAGACGAACACTGTTGCATTTCATTGCAAAGCCAGAGGACATCCAGAGAGTGTCTAAGCATAATGTCCAACACTTTCATTCCAATTTGTGCATATACTTCATGATGTGAGGTGTAAGTTGTTGTTGCCATCATTGATTAGGCCCCTTTAGTGCAAGACTTGTTTGACAATGTTTTATGGACTTTTGGTATGTAATATGTTTTCGCCATTTTATCAATAATAATCGGGTTGACTTTCTACGATGTAATATTATTTCTGGGATGATTAAAGAATAACCTATCCACAGCTACCCTCTTTACATTTCATTTATGCCGTTAAAATTCTCACTTTGAGAATTTTATAGTCTACATTATATTCTCCCTAGAGGGTTGATTCCAATTATCACTTGATGACATTTATCATGTTGCCATAACTTGGACTTGACGTGTGTTCTGTGTTTTGTTCTGAAACTATGATGACTGGTGTGAAGTTATTTTTTGGGAGTACTGACAAGATGTGGTCCCTTTGTTGTTCATACTATACTTATCCGAGTCTTCCTCTGCACGCCGTTTTTGGTGTTGGCCCTCTTTTGGCTCTTGCATCTGATTCAGAGAAAAATTAATTTATACTTGTGACATCATACTCCCCCTTGTTTCACAGGCTGCGTTCTATTCAAATCTGGATGGTGGGCGCAGCACGCGGCATCATGGCTTGGTGGAGAGAGCATCCAGCCGCAGCCGCCTGCTCTTCCCACACCGCCGGCAGGGAACCTTGGACAAGCATACCCGACAGATATCCTTTCATTACCATCACCTCTATTACGTGATATCAATAGCTCTTTCAGTCACGCTTGGGCAAACACTTTTAAAGTGGTCATAAAGACCAAATGTAGGAGAACAACCATTCATAATTGGATGCCATTGTTTTCATGATTGTTATTTTTATTATATTTATTTTTATTTTATTTTTATTTATATTTTATTATTTTTCAGATTTTTATCTTCTTCGTTTTCATTGCATTGGTAAATTGTTTTTAATCATTCTATAAAATCTTGTTTGTTGGGTGCTTGAGATATCTCCGCTGAGCTTTACAAAATATATTTCTGGTTCTTTACTAGTCCATAACTGTTGTGATTTGTTGGTTCAGTTTACCCTTTAGTCTTCCATGGTGACCCTCTGATGGTAAAGGAATACATGATTTACTCCTACACTGACAAATTTTGCCATTATATGATATTTGATAAATCCGATGCTTTTTGCTCTGTCTTTAATAAGATTGCGTTAATTTATTTAATTTAACCCATTATTTAATGCATTCTGTCATGTTTTCTTGGACTATTGACTTGATCTTCTTCATTTGATTTTCGGAGTTTTAAGGATTACTTTTGAATTCACAAGATTCAAAAATATTGCCGAAGAAGTTTGATCCTTCTGTTCTGTTGTATTTTTTATGGTTCACTGATGAAAGTGCAGACTGATATATTTGTGCTTCTATGAATAAGAACAGGAAGTGAGTTGATCAATTACATGAAATCACATTTATAATTCAAAATAATTTGTTGTATCAAACTTGGTGTTTCATTTCTTCGAAGCCAGTATCATGAGTCTACATTATATTTTGTTCGTTTTTCAAATCAATGTAAATCATGGAATTCATCATCGCAGCTGACATGAAATCCTTCCTTTTCTCCGACAACATTATTTCAGTTCACCAATTCGGATACAGACCAGGTCACTCTACCTAGGATATGCTGCTTCTACTCACCCAACAATAGATGGAAGCCCTCAACGTCAGACATGAGATCAGGGCCATCTCTCTGGACATATCTTGTGTGTTTGATACCAGTCTCGCATCACACCTTGCTCTCCAAACTCTCTGTCTATGGCATCCCAGGCCAACTCCACACATTGCTTACTAACTTCCTCTACTCTCGTGGCCACTGTGTGGCATTCAACGGAATCTTTTAATCTCCTCTCCCTGTAAAGGCTGGAGTGCCCCAAGGCAGTGTTTTGGGCACATTCCTCGTCCTGATCTTCATTAATTATCTCTGGCTCTTTGGAAAATCCTCTTTATCTATTTCCTGATGACTTCACCCTCTGCCGTGACATCCTTCATCCTTCATCCTTCAGGCAGGCAGGCTGCGGCCTCTTCTTTCTCTTCACACCTTGACAAAATCACAAGCTGATCAAACAATTGGAATATGTCTTTCGATCCTGACAAATCTGACACTCTCACTGTCTTGTTCTGAAAAGACCGTCTGGTAATCCCTCCCATCTACATTCTTTTTTTGATCATCTTCTTTGTTCTAAAGTATGATAAATCAGATTCCATCAATAGTTTAATGATTAAATGCACCCAAAATGAAATAAGAACCATATTGCCACAAAATACCCATGACGAGAAGGTGATAACTAACATTTCCCCATGTTCCCAGTATCAGGTCAGATTATACTACAGTTTTGTGTGTCGTCAACCATCATGAATTGCATTTCATAAATATACTAGAAGGGCACTCGGTAGTGCGCATACCTCCGCCCGAGGCAGACACGCAATTCCTGATCCACGAGAACTTATCTCGCCCAATACATTTTTGAGATATTGTCATATATATCGTTTTTGACCCTTTCTCTCAATGGTGAAGAATCACTTTCAAAAATTCAAGTAGCCGGGTCCGGATCTGGATCTTCACCAAAATCTAATCAGTTCATCCTTGTCACACACCCAACCTGTCCACCAAATTTCATCCGAATCCGTCCACAAATTTGAGATATCATGCACACAAACAAACAGACAGGGGTGAAAACATAACCTCCTTCCTCCTTCGGTGGCAGAGGTAAAAATATCCAATAGTTCCTGAAAGGGGCAAAATTGCCATGTATATTTCCTGACAAACAGTGATATATGTATATATTTACAAGAGATAAGAAATGATATTAGTGTGGACAATCTGTTTACTGAATTTTTTTCAACATAACATACAACTTCACAAAATTTATTTTGTAAAAAGAATGATGATGATGATGAGGATTCAGTTATCATCATTATCTGAATTCAGCATTTCCACATTTCTCTCATTCTTACACTTATGTCCTACTTGCTATGAACAGAACATTGTACAAGCCATGTTGGAGCTATGGAACTACATCTCTGTGACTTACATGGAATGTCACTCTACCATGAGCACCTAATGAGCTTCTGTAGCTCTGCTGGGAGGTGTCTGTAGGAACTGTGGTTGGACAAAGTGTGTTTGTACCTTCCGCCTGTGACCAACCATAAGAAATGGGTTATAGACTTGGAGGATTACGTTCCAATGAATGAAGCCAAATAGCAACTTGTAGGTGGGCTCTAACCCCATTATACTTGAATGCTTCACTTGTGGGTGGCAGTGAACATAGCTTTGGTGCACTCGCCTTGCTTATGCCAACGTTGAGTGACCATGATTTCTGTTTCTGTGAATGATGTGCAGTTGACTTGACAATTACTGACTACTAGAATTTTAAAGCGATTCTTCACCATTGAGAGATTGGGCTCTAAAACGTTATATAGCACGATATCTCAAAAATGTATTGGGCCAGATATGTTCTCCAGATATGGAGGTAAGCGCTCCACTGAGTGCCCTTCCAGTTAAGTCTGTTTCTGGTGTATGTTCCCCCTCCATCCCTTCCCTTACCTCAAATGACCGCAAAGCTGACACTACACATGAAAAGGCTGAATGCCTATCTCCGTGTTTGCTTCTAAATCTTGTGTCCCAAACCCATCACTTTCTGTACCCACCTTACCCAAATCACCCCATTCCCTCTCCCTTCCACAGATCTAATATCACTGTTCCCCACTGTTTTGTGCTTCCCTCTCCCACCCGTCTTGTCTCCTGCTCCCCTTGTTATACGTTCTGTGTGTTAGCTCTTATATGAGCCTTGACATTGTATCTATATAAAAATAAATAAATAAATCACAACTGGAATGCCAAGGATGAATAATCAAGAGAAAAAATAACTATAACCGGCAATACTATGTTACCCTCCGCTGCTGCCAGACTTTAGTTCTTCCACGAGAGTTCTTCCACGAGAGAGGATAAACGGGGTTCTGAGGCAGCCATTCAAATGAATGGGGGAAAAGGGAAAAACTTTCTGACTGAAGCCCCAAAAGCCCAAAATAGGAGACTGATTTTTCTCCCCACCTATCCCCTTCCCTCCCATACAAGCAAATGTTTAAATTGAGACTTACTGATTAAAGCACTTCTTCCCTTTCATATTTTCATTCCACTCAGAGAGCGAACCAACTAATATTTGTCCATGTTCTACTTCAGGGAATAACTTAATTTTCCTATTACATTCATTTCCATTGAGTGGGCCGGGCGTAGTGGCGTGCACCTGTAATCCGGCTACTCGGAGGCTTGGGTTGGAGGATCGCTTGAGGACGGGGGCTCTGCACTGGGCAGGGTGGAGAGCAGCCTGGAATCATGGCGAAACCCAAATCCTGATCCCTGTGTCGTAAGAGGCGACCAGGGTTGCGTCAGGAAGGGCATCCGGCGTAAAACCTGTGCCAAATCAGTATGCGGATCATAACGGATGATCCGCTGTGGCGACCCCTAACGGGAGCAGCCGAAAGATGAACAACATTCATTTCCATTGAGTATATTCGCAAAGATTACTGTGGAACTTGGTTCTTGGTTTAAATGTCTTTGTTGAGCAGAAATGAAATGATAAACTTCTCTTAATGCTCTTTAAAATTAAACTCAAACATGAATACATTACACACATTCTGTAAGCTGAGTGCAGCTGAAAACAGGAAGCTTGGGGAAAATTTCCAGAATTACTGAGCTGTTGAAAAACAGGAAAGAGAACAATGAGACAACTCCAGGCAAAGATCCAACTGACTTCCTCCAACATGGTTTATAAGCCAGGCATTTATCTTCTGTTTAGCAGTTTTTCATTTTTCTCATCTTGACCCAATGGTAAATGACTGAGACATGAACTATCTTTCATCTGACGAAGAAGATAACCCATCACAACATTGGTAAGTTTGTGTGTGTGTGTGTGTGTATTGTAATGTCTGGCTTCCTCTTAGAATGATGGTGGAGCAATTGATTATTAATTAAATCATGATATGACTAATAATTGTTTTGTTTTTTGTCTAACAGGTTGTCTCCAATAAGAACATCATTGATAGCTGATGTTGAAAATGAATTATTTGAATTACATGACGAGTGGATAAAAATGAATGACTTCCTTGAAGACATTTATTCGTTTCGAAAAGAAATGAATGATATTTTTCTTGGATGGCAAGAAATTCCTCATGTCTTTTGATCTTGAATGACCCGAGTCCAAGGTGAGAAAATTATTGCTGTGTGTGTGTGTGTGTGTGTGTGTGTGTGTGTGTGTGTGTGTGTGTGTGTGTGTGTGTGTGTGTGTGTGTGTGTGTGTGTGTGTGTGTGTGTGTGTGTGTGTGTGGTGCCATGAGGAGGAGTGATGTTAGGGACACATCAGCCATTTTGGAGTTAATGCCATATAGCACTATTTTAACCCTTACCCTATCATCCGAGCCTATCATCATCATATCATTAAAAAATGTCGCTTACATCACTTCCTCGCGGGGCCTCATATGTGAGTGTACGTGTGTGTGTGTGTGTGTGTCTGTCTCTCTTTGACTTATTATATATATATTTTTTTCAGTTTAAACACCTGTCTGGATGAACAAAACACACAACTTAATCTTCTGGAGGAATCTGACATGACACTCTATCTTCTGGAGGTAAATGTTATATTTATTATTTTATTAATATCATAATATAATCATCTTTATATACCCTAATTGTTCTTCACTCTTTGTTTTGAACTGAATATGTTGATCGAGTTTCAAAATCACAAGACATCTGAAGCAGACTGCTGGGAAAGATAGTCCATACTCGCAACTGAATATTTCCCCAAAGAAAAATCCTTTATTTTCAATCTCGATTAATTAATTATATTTGCTTTGCTTTCAATTATTTCATTCTTAATTATAAAAAAAAGAATAAAGGAAGTGTAAAGGAGGGGGGTAGGTGCGCTCCCCCAACGACCCACCACCCCCTTCATCCCACCCCCTCCCCTCTCCGTGTGTGTGGGGAAGGGTGGGGGTGGGATGAGGGGTTGGTGGGTCAAAGGTGGGGGTGCACAAGGGGGTGGGGCTTGTGTGGGGTGGGGTTTGTGTGGGTGGAGCTTGTGTGGGTGGGGTTTGGGTGGGGGGGGGGAGCTGGTGGGATGGGGGGGGCTTGTGTGGGTGGAGCAAATTTTTAAAATAAAATAAACATGTTTGTGGGGAACTAATTAACTAATCACTAATTATGTGGATATGATGGATGTGGATGTGGCATATGTGGGTGGAGCTTGTGTGGGTGGGGCTTGTATGGATGTGGCTTTTGTCAGTGGGGTTTGTGTGGGTGGTGTTTGCGTGGGTGGGGATTGTGTGGGTGGGGCCTGTGTGGGCGTAGTCAAGAAGGGGCAGAGTTTAAAAAAGTCAAAACAAATTTTTATTTTTTATTTATCTTTGTCTTTTGAAATTCCTGTGAATAAAATGAACCTGAAATCTCTTCCCCCTTTAAATCACATAATTTGTAACTCCAAGGGTTTTTTGCAATTTATCTTTGTGTTTTGTAATTCCTGTGAATAAAATGAACCTAAAATCTCTTCTCCTTCTCAATCATATACCTTATAAGTTCAAGGAACTATATCTATAACATCAACGATTTAATAAAGTTCATTTGTCCATCCCTTAGTATAACCTTTTTCAAAATAAGATTTCCACCTGTATATTCTTACTATATCACCAGCTTTGAACATAGGCTTTCTGACATTAATCTCTTTTTCATATTCTAATTTTATAAATGTTTCTGATGGTTTAGTATTTGTTGAGGTATGAATTGTATCATTATACTTATCCACAATATCCTGAATTAAAGATAACCATTGTTGAGAACCGAGTTGAGTGAATTTTTCATAAAGTCTCTCTTTTAAAGTACGATTGAATGGCTCAATAACAACCGCTTTTCCTTCATTAAAGATGCTGTAGAATATAATGTTGTTATTTTAAAGAGAATTCAAAAATGTTTTGTTGTAGAACTCTGTACCCTCATCAGTCCACAATTTTTTTAGGTTTTCTCTTGCTTTTATTAAATATCTGTTGAAAGGCTAACATGAGTGTATTACCTGTTTTGTTTTTTAAAGGGACAACCCACGCATATCTACTTCTCAAATCAGTAACGGTTAATGCATACTTGTACCCCTTATCATTATTGGGTTCAATCAAATCAGCAGACCAGATATAATCAACTTCCTTGGAATAAACCTTCCTTCTATGAAACTTTGTGATTATTGGTTTATGTAATTCATCAGCTAATTGCTCTTCAATCTTAATGACATCATTAGAGCCGATAAGCTTTTTGAATTTCCATGCCCATGTTTCAATTTAGCACTAATCATCTTCTTCACGATGAACCTATCAACTTTTTCTCTCAAAGTTGGATTTTGTATCAGAGACGAATTATACAACATTTCTCTATCGGCTTCATGTTTTTCTTCCAATGTTGTGTTATTTCCATAATCAATATCGTGCCTCATGCACACTTCATCAACCCTATTGATGGGTTTGCTCCACGGTTTAGGATTGTCAGCCTCATCTAATCTTTTATTCAAGTTTGTTCCTGGACCACAGAAAGAATACCCTGGTAGATATAATTCCCCTGGTATTCCAGAAGTTGTAAATTTAATTCCTGATAAAAAGTTTTGTATATCTCCCCCACGTTTGTGTTTGGAGATAAATTTACTCTTTTTAGAGCCACACACCGGAAATATGCCTTTTTGTATAACCCTGTTATTTTTACTTTTAAAATATGAGATTTTTTAGTATTAGTTTTCTTTTTATATTTGAGACAATAACTCATTCATTTGTGAGAAAAATCCCACAGAGTGCGAAAACCTTTTTAGTTTCAAACATGCACATTTGAATCTTAATTTTTAAAACATAAAGAATCCTCAGAAATGTCTTCACTTTCTCCTCCATTTATTTAAGAAGAAAATATAAAACTTTAATTATAAAAATTATAATTTAATTATAAAATAAAAAGTAAATCACACCAACATCATCAATAATATAATCTTTTCCTTCTTTCTCTTCTTTATCTCCACTTTCTCGTTTATATCTTCTCCCTCAAACCGATGTTAATAGTCGACGCAAATATTTTGAATGGACTTGCACATCTTTGTTTTCCTCCTTGCTGCGTTGAGATTGATTTATTTTCTGTAATAACTTCGATCTTTTTAAAATCTCACTGGTTTCCACATTTTTATATTTATTTATTCTCTCTCTTTCCTCCCTCTCCTTCTCCTCCTCTCTCTCTTCTCCCTCTCCTCCTTCTCTCTTCTCCTTTGCTTCTCTCTCTCTCTCTCTCTCTCTCTCTCTCTCTCTCTCTCTCTCTCTCTCTCTCTTCTCCCTCTCCTCTTTCTCTCTCTCTCTCTTCACCCTTGCCTCTTTCTCTCTCTTCCCCCTCTCCTCCTTCTGTCTCTTCTCCCTTGCCTCTTTCTCTCTCTCTTCTCCCTCTCCTCCTTCTCTCTCTTCTCCCTCTCCTCCTCTCTCTTCTCCTTCTCCTCCTCTCTTGTCTCAGTTTCTTCAACTCCTTCCTCATCCCTTACTATCGTTGAATCACTTTCACGCCATAGAATATCAAACATATATTCATCAGGATTTCTTGTTATTCCTGCTTCCAAAATAAAGAAAATTTACAACAGGAAACCAATAAAATTTCTTCTGAATTTCTAAAAGAGCCTTGCATCTTGTTAACTTTAAATTTTTTTCATTATTTAACATTTTATTTAAATCCAAAGTTGTTGGTTTATTAACATCAGTATAAAGCCAATCTTTTATTGAAAATACCGCATTCTTATGTTGTAGAACATATTTATTAAAATACCGAATACCCTTTTCTTGAAGGTATGCTTGGACACAGAAATGATAATTTCCTTGAAGCCTTATTACTGTCATTTATGAATCAGAAATATATGACAGATTAATATAATGACAGGAAATACCTCCCCATCTTCCCATAGTTAAATCATTTTGTATTTCCTTGCTTATTATATAAAAACATGTTCTTTGTGTTTTAACGATATAAACTATGACAAAACCATTATTGATTTTGCCCTTATTAAATTCTTTTATTTGTTGTTTGTGAATCGTGCTTCTACAAAACTCATTCTTGGCACCAAGTGGATAATATTCTTCTTTACGAGACTGACTTAATTGTTCCAGGTATTCTAGGTTGATTTTAAATGACCAATTATACCATAAATCATTCGTATCATATCCCCATTGTTCTCTCCTCATAAAAACGATACGCCCTTCTTTATCAAATTTTATTTTAATTGGAACTGTGAATTCTGTATGACCTGGAGATAAAATCAATACTTCTGTATCTTTGGAATACACAGCCGTTTTATTTAAGGATATATATTATGATAAATCACTTCATCTCACCAAGTTATTCGCGTCTGTCGGGCTTGGAGAATTTATTAATTTATAAGCATTTTTCATGTTAATATTTTTTGCTATACCATATGTCTCTCGTTCAGCTTGTGCCTTTATGTAATGATTTGATAAATCAATATTCAGTTCTTGGGATACACCAAAGATAGAACCATCTTTACCAACATAAGTCATTTATATTAGATTAAAAATAATGTCATAAAAAAATTTTTTTGTTGAGTTGAAATAACACATATAAACATAATTGACCACAACACTTGGAATTTAATTCTTGGACTTGAAATGTTTGATAAACACCATTCTGTAAGAATTTCATGACTTCAACAGGTGGTGGAAGACCAAAACTATCAAAATAATATCTGTCTTGACGATTAAAAATACAAACCCAATGAGAACCATTCCCATTATTATCTTCTAAGTTCATAATAATATTCTTTGTATGTTCAGACACGTTTGTTAATTCATCTCTCATACAAATAACCACATGATGAATTTTTAATTTCTTACAATATTTGATGTTCTAAATTTGATGTTGTATTCTTTCCAAATTATTTCAACCACTCATGAATGCTCATTTATTTATTAGAAAGATATAATCCTTAACCCCTTTTAGTTAATTTTACACCTGCATGTGCGATAGAAGAAAGCATATCTCCAACTTACAATTTTGCTTTATCAAGCAGACTTTCAAGTTTTTCAGCAAAATCTACAATTACACCACTTCCACTAATTTGTTTCTCCAACTCTTTGTCATGTCTTTCCAATTCTTTTTTGAGCTTGGAGTTGAGCCTTCCTTTCGTTGGCAGTTTTCACCGCTGCTGAAATACCACCCGTCAATGCTCCAGCCGCACTTAAACCAGCAAATAAAGGAATTAGAAATGGGAGAAATCCTCCACTCATCTCTCTTTTTGAATATTTCTTCAAAATTGGTTTTGACATTTTAATTTTATGTGAGCCAGTATCATTCAAGATTTTCACCTGTTCACTTGTGAGCAAAACTTCAATTCTTACTGCTCCTTTCCTCTGAATTGTATTAATGTTAATCATACAAGGCTTTTGATTTTGAATACAAGATGAAAGTTTATGATGATTGATTTGATTAACACATACCCCAGTTGGCACTTTACTACTCATTTATTTATCAAAAAAATTATGTGAAACTAATCATAACACCATTATCTGTATGAATCTGTAATTCTGTTTCTACCAAAAGCAAACAATATGTGTCAACATCTTCACTCTCCTCTTTCAATGTATAGGGAAGTATCCACTCGATTAGACTCTATAGTTTCCTTTTGAGCACTCAGGTCAATCGCATAGATTGTATTCACACTTTTAAATGCTGTCATATCCAAAATGGGTTCTTTATTTCCATTGCTTTCACACACCTTTTGGTAAGACTTGTATACTTCAGCATAATCATTTTTTTCCCAATTAATTTCCAATCTATCTCGTGGATAAAATGTTCCATCGAGAGAAACGTGAAGTTGTTTCATATTAGCATTATCCCTCAATGCATTATTCTTCTCAGTTGCAGCATCACCATCTGGTTTAAAAAAAATGAGCCACAGATAATCATGGCTTTCCTTCCAGAACACCCAAATTCCACGTGTAAGTGGTTTGGTTCAGTTTAACGTGTTGACATCTTTTAAGGCATGATACATTGAGTGGCTTCTTTGAGTTAAGTCTTCTATTCAACATCTCTTCTGTTTTAAGATTAGGAGTATATTCACGAATATACCAACTAATTTAATCAATAACAAATTTATTCTGAGCAGCAAAAGCATTAGCCACACCACAAAGCAATCTATTTTCATTATCATTCCTTTGCAGTTTAAATCTAATTTTTAGACCATACAGAACTTTATCTTGATCACAAAATCCAAATATACCTTTAAGAGGAACTGCCACAGTAAAACTATTACCTGCTTTTGTATCATCATTATACATTCCTTTCCTTTGACTATATCCAGGGTCTGTGTTTGTTCCCGTTGACATATCAGGAATAAAACCTTCGACATCCCCCTTTCCCATTCTATCACTAAATGAATATAGTGTAAGTTTCATCATTTCAGATGTAGTAGGGACATAATCAACCACTTCAACTTCTTGTGTTCCAATGTACAAATGAACACTCAAACATTTTCCAGAAGAAATTTACGAGTGTAGCGTTTGTGTTAGTCGCAGCCTTAGTGAATGTAAATTTACACAACAAGAAACTTTCGGCGAGATTCAAATAAGTTTGTTGATTATTTATTTTAAAACTTTTTGTTCTATTTGCATTCCAGTCTGTTCCAGTTATTGCATTTACCTTGAAGTAGTCTCCTTTTTTAGTCGAGTTTGAGGTGACATTGGTGTAATCCAAATCATAGATACTATCAATTGCTTCCATACTTGTATTTATTTTGGAAAAAATATGTTAAAACTTTTGAAACCCTGACCCAAATATTTGAATGATTTTCTGTCGTTATTGGGGGGACAACTGAGTTTTACCTTTCTTAATTTCTTTTATTGCTTGTAATTTATAAGTTTCCTTTTGGGCATCTTTTATATTCTTTATAGCACCTGCTACATTTCCGACAGCAGAAGCAGTTGAACCAATTAGGTCTTTATGTTAAAGAATAGTTGAACCTACACCCATTAGAGTATGAATTATCCCATCTCCTTTTTTTCTAAATTGATGTCTGACACCCCTTTGTCTCTCATGTTTATAGTATCCTATACCAAGATACATACCTTCACCCTTGTAGAATGGGGAATTGAACATCCCATCCCCTGTAATTATTTTATATTTTCCCAACTCGTGTTTCCTCACAATAACCATCGTATTTATTTATTGGAAAACTTCAAGTAGGTGAATGCTGATGGATATAATTTCTCCGTTAAAAGAAATCATGCGATTATCTTGGTTGGTTATCCTAAAATTTACTCTGTGTATGGTTTTTCCTGACACAGGTAGATAAACCAGATTTTTGGGTTCCATATTGAATTTATAACCAATTGGGGCTGAGTATGCACTGAATGAAAATATTGTTTGTTCTTACTCCATCATTATAAGCGCCATCAATCAAATCACAGTGAATGAATACCGAATTTTTGCCTGAGGATATTTGAATGACATTATCACTGGAAATGTCCCATTAGTTTCAATCTTTTTTGAGGAGAACCCCAATAACTCTCGAAATGAATTATCAATTGTGAAATCAACCTTGTAGTTATTTTTAAGTTTAATCGTTGATTTTGAAGTATGCCTTTGAATATCTATAACAATATTTTTTAGTTCATCACCCTGTTCTTTCATAAGACGAGTAATTTCAGAAGATATTTGAGAAATCTCACATGCTCCGGGTGAAACTGTTATCATTTTGTATCCACTTCCCGGATTATCACTAAACTTGTCATTTTTCTCAGTGATATTAAATAAGGTGTTATACGTTTCCATGGATAATAAAGATGCCTCATATTATTTTGTTGTGTCAAGTTGTAGTGGGTATGGGAATGAAGATGTGTGGTCGCTTGTTGTGAAATTAAAACTAAGGATTGTGCTTCTCATCTTATTTAATATGGGATAAAATGTCTTTGCATTGACATTTATTAATTATTTTCATGTTCATCAACTGGTCTAAAATGGCTGATGCTTCATTAAAACAATTGTTATTTCTCGCCTTCTTACTGCCTAACAGCAATAACAGTCTATTGTGATGGGTCATTTAGAAGAAAACTAACACCTGAACCAAGGCTACTTAAAGCCTGGATCATGTGTTTCTCCTTCTCATTCTTCCTACTTCTACCATATAAACTAACCCTATAATTAAGAGAGTCCAGCAGATCAATATATACCATATCATCCTTATTTTTCATATCCAATGGTTTATCACAATACTTTGATTAATCTCTCACAGTTGAACCTTGTTTTCCATATTTTGTTGGAAGAAACATTAACCTCGGAGTTAGTTTAACAGGGGGTTGAGCAGAACTCAAGAACCTTAATTCATCATTAAATATCAATCCCTTTTCTTGAACAAGATGAAATATTTCTGGTTGTTCTGTTGGAATGAGTCCTGCTTTGGTTTTTGAATCCGCTGAATATTCATTGTTTTTAAGAGCCTTCACAATATAATCAGGGGGTTGATTAATCTCTTCCAGTTGTTGAAATAATCCTTCATCATCATATTCTAATTCTCCAATATGCTCCAATATCCGATTTCAGTCATTTGACTGAAATCTTTTAACATATGAAGTTTTTTAGGATTATATACAATTGTGGGAACTGTGGAAGCATCTATAATTTTTTCTTGGGAAGTTTTTAAAAGTGTTTTAAAAAATTTATCTTGTTTTCTTTCAAATGCTTTTTCACCCATTCGTTTCTGTCTGCATTTCTTCTTTATGTCTTCCTGTTGTTTTACAACTTTTGAAACCAACTCTTGATGTTCCTTACATCTTCTTGCTCTTTCTTTCGCATCCATTTATTTATTGGAAAATATCATTTCATGTATTGTAAAGATCACAGGGAAATTTTCCTTTTCTTCATCATTAAAGTAGATGTGTTCAAATTAATCCTTTTCTTTAAATATTTTCTCAAATTCTTTATTTACATTAATACGAGTTGTAATTTCTTCTTCACTAATACTTGTATCTGCTTTTCATACATTTGCGTTGAGTTTCTTCATCAATATCAAAACCGAATGATAAAATCTTAACCCCATTACCACTCAGATGTTTAATAATTTGTCTCATTCCTTCTGGATTAGTTTCTAATATCCCAAGACCACCAGATTTTAGTTTCTTTAACTCACTCTTACAATGTGAATATTTTGTTGTACCAAGAGAAACCTCCTCAAATATTTGGCCTTCATTCCTCAATTGCATATGTTCCTCTGCTGAAATATAGTAATAATCTTAACCTTCTACTTATCTAGGTCTTATTGCTCTAGTTGTTGTTGATGCAATACAAACTACATGGTGCTTTTTAAGCAAATTTACAGTATTCTCATTTGTACAATACAAGAACCTTGATTTATGAAAGTTTTTTTCCAGAAGCAGATTTACCCACAAGATTTATAATAATCGGTCATTTATATATGTAATTGTTTATAAAATAAAAAATATATCCCATAATATCTCATCTTGTTTCACAACAATATATTAATATTTTTCAGTCGTGTGCTTCATATAATCCCCAAATTCCTTTTTAATACATAATGTAGAACAATTGTCTCTCCAAAAATTGTATATATCTATTGAATTTAACTAGGATAAAATAAAAGTATTAGCATTGTTTCTTATTGAGCGACGAGGGAGTTGAAAGTATAATTGACTAAGATAAATACAATTACAAGAAGAATGTCTCCCTCTTGTGTCGTCGCTATCCATTACCGTTTGCTTTCTCTCATTAACACAATCATCAAAGATAACGAGGTTCTTTTTTGATTTATCCAAATCTTGGGGAGAAGGTATATCATCCGCATTATCACTAAGAATACAAGTTATCGGTTTTGATTTCTTTTTATATCTCTGTGTATCACAAAATAGTTGCATTATATCTTCAATGTTGTAATCATTTAGTTTGTTTTGAAGTTTAAATAAATGGATTATATCTTCTTTTTGAAGACCAGCATTAAAACCTTGTGAGAGTCATTGATACTCAGGTTGAAAACTTGACTTTGTGAAAATTATTAAATTATCATAATCCAAAAAGTTGGGAGTAAGGAACATCTTTAAAAGTAAGCAGGTTTTTCCACACCCGCTTGAACCAACTATGAGATATCTTGATGAATTTGGAAGATTTTTATGGTTGTTAAATTTTATCTTATTTTCCCAAATGGGTAAAAAAATCATTCATTTATATATTTGGAAAACAGGTTATTTAATTTATTATTGGCTTTTTTAGAAACTCTATATTTTATCCTAAGTTCGGGTTTAATTTCAAGATAATCCATTATTTTATTTATACAATATCTTGTGTTGATATTTCCCTTTAAATGCCAATCGTGAATAATATATAACAGCAATCCTTTGAACATTTCTCTAATACGTTCAGTTTCTTCCATTGTAAGGGAAGGTGTGTTATCACCCTCATACTTTACCTTCATTTCTCTCATCAATCTTGTAAAGTAATTCATTTTTGGTGTAAATCTAAAAGAATTATATTCCTTTTTATATTTTTTATTATCATTAATTAGAAGATAATCACAGAATACACATTGTTGATAGGCTTTTGACTCTGTGTTTAATCCCACTCTATCACATGTAGGACAATTCTCAAATTTGTCATATGGAGAATCAGGGAATTCAAGGGGCTCAAGATCTAGTATACTATTCATATTTATAAAGTAAAACTTTGCTTAAACTAAAATTCATCTTTGGTATCATCTTCGGTACTTTCATTGGTGCTTTCACAATCATCTATAAATCTACTTTCATAACTATCGTTTGAACACAAACTCTTAGTATCATAACTGTCTTCTGTTCCAACAGAGATACTATCATCTCTCTCATAATCTTCAAAATCTTCAGTTGAATAATGACTCGTATTTAATTCGTAGAAAAAAAACATTACCATCTTTCTCTGTATACTTTTTTTCATTAACAGATTCAACGATGACATTTTTTATATTAAAGGTAATTTTAAAATGATCCTTAACTACAATTGAATGAAATGTCATTTCACCTGATGTATTAACATCCTTTTATTTCATCAGGATTTACATCTTTAGGGTTGTTGAATATAGTCAGGTCAGGTTCGATCTGTGACCTGCTACAGGTAACATGTGAACCTGTACTAACCTGTTCCATGGTCGGGTTGTCGGCGACTAAACCGTCTCCCCCACCAGGTTTTCTGGTGAGGAGGGTGTTTGGATATGGACACCCAGCAGGATTAAAAACAAAACCTGTCAAAGGGCGGAGGAGCTCCTTGTGAGCCAACGGCCATCCATATCTAGTGCCCAACTGTGTCTGCGGACGTCCTCCTGCAGTTGGGTTACTTCTTATTAGGAGGTTGGTGGCAGGATTTGCACTCCGGCCACCGTAAAACGCTTCATTCCGCAAAACGCAAAAA
This sequence comes from Eptatretus burgeri, assembly GCF_056783735.1. Classification (NCBI taxonomy): domain Eukaryota; kingdom Metazoa; phylum Chordata; class Myxini; order Myxiniformes; family Myxinidae; genus Eptatretus; species Eptatretus burgeri. The sequence continues at coordinate 20,414,426 of NC_140968.1, forward strand.
CGCAAAAAAATCTGAAAACCCACTCCGTGGGAGTACCTCCTGCGCAGCTTCCCTTCGCAGGGCAGCTCACCGGATGACAGGATTGGGGCAAAGCCTTCGGGACCCCCAATCTTTGATAGGAGGGAAACCACGGGGTAACATCCCTGGGTCAGATTGCGGGAGAGTGTGTCGGAGTGGTGCTGAGGTGTCGTCCACCAGACGGCGGTCTCCTTGGGTTAACCTGAGGCGGTCCCTTCGGGTGGGTGCCTGGAATGTCCTATCCCTAAGAGAGGATGATCACCTGTCTCTGTTATCATCTGAGCTCAAGCGTTTGGACATCGGGATTGCAGCTCTCTCTGAGGTTCGGAGACCGGATTGCGGCGAGATAATGGTGGGTGGTTACACCTACTATTGGTCTGGTCGCTCTGATGGTTACCATACCCACGGAGTTGCTGTAGCTGTGTCCAATAAGCTGACCCCAATGATAATTGAGGTAACACCGGTCAACGAGCGTATTATGAGATTAAGGATTCGCCACTCCTTAGGTGTCATTTCCCTGGTCTCTATTTATGCTCCGACTGAGGCGAGTGATCTCACCGTGAAGGACACATTCTACGCCACACTCGAGTCTGTGGTTGATCAGTGCCCCAGACGAGATACACTTCTAGTCTTGGGGGATTTCAATGCATCAACTGGAACTGATAGGGATGGTTATGAGGTGTGTGTTGGTCCCCATGGGTCAGGAACTATGAACCAGAATAGCACTAAGTTCCTTGACTTTGCAAGAAGTCATGGACTTAGGGTGGCTGGTTCATGGTTTCAGCGCCCGCAAGCTCATCGCTGGACTTGGTATTCCAACGCTGGCGGTGTGGCAAAGGAGATTGACCATGTCCTCATTGACGGTCGTTGGAGGATGATCCAGAACTGCAGGGTCTACCGGAGTGCTCAGTTCCTCAATACTGACCACAGGCTTGTTGTAGCAACTCTAAAGCTGCACCTTAAATCCTGGAGAATGGTACCATCCCAGCCTAGGCTGGATGTTGCCAAGCTCAGGGATGAGAGAGTAGCTGAGGAGTTTGCGAACAGGCTGAGTGGACACTTGGGGGGTCTGGGTGCTTTGGGGGGTCCTGAAGAGTTGTGGAGCACCTTCAAGACCACCGTCCTTGATTTTGCCGGTGGATGCCTTGGAGTTCACCGCAGGGCAAAGAAGAATTTTGTCTCTCAAGGGACACTGGATACCATTGACCAGAGTCGCAGGGCCAGGCTGAATGGCAGAGCTGAGCTGTTCAGGGAGCTGAGGCGTAAAACTGTACGTGCACTGAGGGTGGACAAGGAGGCCTATGTGCGAGGAATCTGTGAGGGGGTAGAGCATCACCTGTGGACAGGTGATTCTCGTCCCGCTTACAGGGGAATCCGCGCATTACGTTCATCCAAGCCCATCCCTCGGAGCACTGCAGTTCGAGCAGAGAGTGGTAGGCTCTTGATAGAGGAGTCTGAAGTGAAGGCCCGCTGGGCCGGTTACTTTGAGCGGTTGTACCAGGCTGATCCCCCAGCTGTCGAGTTGGACGTCAAGGGTGTTACAATCCCTGTTGCTGACCCTCGAATCAACTGTGGTCCACCATCGCTTGTGGAAACACGGGCTGCGGTGAACCAGTTGAAACGGGGCAAAGCTCCAGGGATCTGTGGCATCCATGCTGAACTTCTCAAGGCTGGTGGAAATACTGCACTCGTGTCGTTGCATGCAGTTTTGTGCTCTGCCTGGAACACAGGCATCATCCCAACTGACTGGAAGAGGGGCCTTGTTGTCCCTCTCTGGAAAGGGAAGGGTGATCGCCAAGACTGCAACAACTACCGAGGGGTGACGCTGCTTTCAGTGCCGGGCAAGGTCTTTGCTCGGATAATTCTTGATAGGGTTCGCCACCATCTGCTTGAGCACCAGCGTCCAGAGCAGTCAGGCTTTACACCAAAGAGGTCAACGATTGACCGTATCCTTGCACTTCGTGTCCTCACCGAACGCAGATGAGAGTTTCGGCAGGGGCTGCTTACAGCCTATGTTGATCTCTGTAAAGTGTTCGATTCAGTGAATCGGGATGTCCTCTGGAGGATTCTTGGTCTTCGTGGGGTGCCACCGAAACTGATCGATCTGATGTCTGAACTCTACTCTGGTACTGAGAGTGCTGTGAAGTGTGGTGGTACCATCTCTGACTTATTTCCAGTTGTTACTGGAGTTCGTCAGGGATGTGTACTTGCCCCCACACTTTTCAGCACTTGTATGGACTGGATTTTTGGGAGGATGTCGGAGAGATCAAGTTGCGGTGCATCGTTTGGCAATGTCAAGATCTCGGACCTTGATTTTGCAGATGATGCAGTCATCTTTGCGGAGACTTTAGACATCCTCTTGGGGGCCCTCGAGGTCCTGAATGAGGAGTCGGAGCCGTTGGGATTACGGATTTATTGGGTCAAAACTAAGATCCAGGCTTTCGGTGACATATTGGATGCTGCTGTCCTGTCTGTGTCTGTTTGTGGTGAGGATGTTGAGGTCGTGGATAGATTCACTTACCTTGGCAGTGATATTCATGTCTCCGCAGGTTGTGAGCCGGAGGTCAATAGACGTCTGGGTCGGGCCTGGGGAGTCATGGATTCACTGGATCATGGGGTGTGGCGCTGCCGGTACCTGTGCGGGAGGACGAAAGTCCGAGTCTTCAGGTCCTTGGTACTTCCAGTCTTGCTCTATGGGTGCGAGACTTGGACTTTGACCAAGGATCTGAGACGGAGACTTAATTCCTTTGGTACCAGGTCTCTTCGGAGAATCCTTGGCTATCGCTGGTCGGATTTTGTGTCCAACGAGCGGTTGCTGAGAGAGACTCGGATGAGATTTGTTGCCTGCATAGTCCGTGAGCGTCAGCTGCGGCTGTATGGACATGTGGCTCGTTTTCCTGACGCTGATCCTGCTCACCAGATTCTCTCAGCGAGGGAGTCTCATGAGTGGAGGAGGCCAGTGGGCCGACCACGTGCCTCATGGTTGCAGCAGGTTGACCATCATCTCAAGGAGATGGGGATGGGCCTGGCATCTGCCTGGGGGATGGCCAGACGGAGGCCCCTGGAGTACCGGCGGAAAGTGGACGCAGCGACGCGCTGTTCTGGCACATGCTCCCATACCTGACCCTGACCTGGTTGTTGAAAAAAATACAAATTTCTCCTTGCATATTACAGATGGTCTTATCTTGTCTTTCTAAAGCTTCATCCATAAGGTTTTTCTTCTTTGATACTTTTTCTTGTTTCATTGCTTTTTCTAGTTTTGAATATATCGCCAGAAGAAGAGGAGAAACTTTTGTTAGAGCTACTTTAATTGATGTTCTTCCAGATATACTAAGAGCCCTTCCACTGAAGGAAACTGAAGAACTCATATTATTCACCATAATTGTTTTTATCCAATAGTTATTATGTTTATCTTTATTGAATTTTACATCCTCGACATATTATATTTCTCAGTATCTTTTACAAATTAAGAGATTGATTGAAACTTGTCTTTTGTGTCTTGATACATCGTATTTATTAAGTGAAAAAAGTTGGAGGATAAAATGGTTTTAAGCACAGATTCACCTGTAAATTAAACAAAATTTTCATTTTTTTTTAAGCAAAGTTTTATCATATAAATATGGTGAATACAACGTACCACAATGTTTGTAATCATGAATATAAATGTTATAAAAAAAAAACACCTTCAAACCAACAAACACACATTCAATCTTTTCAGACAAATATCTCCACTTGATGAAGAAACAAAACATTGTGATAGATGTGATAATGATGTTCTTAAATTTTTTTTTTATAATAAACACCTTCAATCACACAAACACAAGAACAATGAAGAAAGGGAAGGTGCCACTAAATTCTCCATTGAAAACACTGATTAGGCATTTAAAGGACATAATAAAAATAAGATTGTTTTGTTTTCAAGACCCTGGACCATCTTCAATCATTGAAGCTGTTGATATGGTGAAACAAATTATTGAAATGATAATTAAAAACACATTAAGTGAAATGAAAACTTTTAAGTTTTATATGGGAGTAAAATTGAATATGGTAAGAGAAGACTATGAAACTACCCCCTTTACGAGGACAAACCCTCACTTTATCTCATCATTCAAGATTTTATAAGATGTTATGTTTACGATGAACTCCAGAGACAAGAACAAGATGTTGATAACACTGTAGTGGGTAGTGGATTGACGATTACAAAAATAAACTTTTCCGATATACACATCTTAAAATCAGATCCTCTTCAAGCTTCTTCTTATATTGATTTACCAAAAGAGATATAACTGAAGAAAGCGGTTGTTAATATTAAAAACAAAGATAATAAATGTTTTCTATGGTCTGTTCTTGCTCACCTACATCCTCCACAATGGAATCCTGAAAGGGTTGAACATTATTAGAAATACGAGAATACATTAAATGTTAAAGATTTAAAGTTTCTAATGTCATTGAGAGATATTCCTAAATTTGAGAAAATGAATAATCTATCTGTTAATGTATATGGATTAACGGACACAAACAAAGTTCAGATATTAAATATTTCAAACAACTATAAAAATGATGAAACACACATTGACCTTCTCTACTTTACTTCAAATGAAAAATCACATTATGCTTTCATCAAAAATTCATCAAGATTAACCAAATCACAACTATACAAGAGAAAATGTAAAACGTATCCTTGTAAGAGATGTCTCAACTCCTTTCATACAAAAGAACGATTACATCAACATTCGAAATATTGTAGTAATCAACTGTAATCAATTTACCAAAAGCAGGTTCAAACATATCATTCAAAGATTTTAACAAATCTATAAAACATCCGTTTGTGATATATGCTGATTTTGAAAGTATCCTTGAAAAGATAGATACTGTTTCTCCAAATCCAAATAAATCATACACAAATAAATATCAAAAACATTCTCCTTGTGGTTTCTGTTATTATATCAAATCATCTGTTGGTGATGAATACAACAAGTTGGAACTTTGTAGAGGAGAAGATTCCTCAGAGGAGTTTGTAAGACAATTGGAAAAAGACTGTATAAGACTAAGAGAAATAATGGTTAAAACCTATAAACCAATGTCATTAACAAAGGGAGAGAAAAAGGAATTTAGAAAGAACAGTATCTGTCATATTTGTGAGGAGAAAATTGAGAGAGGGGTCAAGGTTAGGGATCACTGTCATCTTACTGGTAAATATAGAGGTCCAGCTCATTCCCATTATAATCTTAATTACAGTCCCCTGAACTTTATTCCTGTCTTTCTTCACAACAATGCTCACTATGACACACATCTATTTATAAATGAACTTTCAAAGACATCTGGAGATATTTCTGCAATTCCTAACACATCAAAAATACATCTCATTCACAAAAACAATTCATACATCCCCCTAACCCATATCAGATTTCTTGACACTTACAAGTTTATGGCAAGTCCATTATCTAACTTAGCATGAAATATTAAAAACTTACCGAATCTTAAATCACATTTCTCAAATCAAGAAGAGATTGATCTCTTATCACAAAAGGGAATATATCCGTATGACTGCATGGATTAATTTGAGAAGTTTAAAGAAACACAACTTCCTTCAAGGGAAAGTTTCTATAGCAAGTTGAATAAAACTCATATTTCCAATGGAGATTATACACAAGCTAAAAAGGTTTGGGAGAAGTTTAATATAAAGAATCTTGGAGAATATCATGATTTGTATCTTAAAACTGATGAATTGTTATTGGTTGATGTGTTTGAAACTTCTAGAACTGTCTGTCATAATAAAAATTCTTATGGATTAGACCCCGTTCACTATTACACAGCCCCAGGTTTGGCTTGGAGTGCTATGTTAAAAAATAACAAAACAGAATTTGGAATTAATCAGTGATATAGATATGCTTTCAATAATAGAGAAGGCTAAAAGAGAAGTAATATCTCAAGTATGTTCCTGGAGATATGCTAAAGCAAATAACAAATATCTTCCTGATTATAATAAGAATGAGGACAACTCTTGCCTGATGTATTATGATGCGAACAATTTGTATGGGTGGGCTTTGTCTCAATCTTTACCTAATGGAAAACTTAAATGGGTTAAAGAAAAACATTATGAAAAAGTTTTACAAGACATTCTTGTCTCCTCTCAAAAATAATTGGATGAAGCTGAAGTTGGATATTATTTTGAGGTTGATTTAAAATATCCAGAAGAACTTCATAACAAACATAAAGACCTCCCTTATGCCCCTGATAAAGAAAGTCCAAGAAAATAATGGTTAAGTGATTACCAACAGTCATTCAAGATAAAAGGTAAATCTCCAGAAAAACTACTTCCTACATTAAATGATAAAGAAAGTTATGTTTTACATCAAAGGAACTTGAGACAATATTATCTGCTGGGTTGAGAGTGAGGAAAATTCATCGGATTTTGAAATTTAAACAGTCATTGGTTAAAGAAGTATATTGATTTTAATACAAAAAGGAGAACAGAAGCAAAAACGCATCTTGAGAAGGACTTTTATAAATTAATGAATAATGCTGTAATTGGAAAGACTATGGAAAATGTTCGGAATCGACAAAACATAAGACTTGCTACATCTTGGAAACAGACTTCAAAGTTAATGAATAGACCAAGTTTTGAACGAGTGGAGGTGTTTTCAGAGAACTTTTGTGCTATTCATTTGAAAAAAGAGAGTATTGAAATGGATAAACCTATTTATATAGGAACATCAATTATTGACTTGTCAAAGTCGTTAATGTTTGACTATTACTACAATAATTTAAAATCAAAGTATAAGGATAATGTGCCATTGTTATATATGGATATAGATAGTTTTATATTAGAAATTAAGACAAGTGATGTATGTGAGGATATGATTGATAATATTGATATATATGATACAAGTAATTATAAGTCAGGTGATGTGTTGTTTTTATCAAAGAATAAAAAGGTTATTGGTAGGTTTAAAGATTAATTGGGTGGGAAGGTCATGAGTGAATTTATAGGATTGAGATCAAAGTCTTATGCTTTTATGTATATTGATAATAATAACATTGAAAGGTGTGATAAGAAGCTGAAGGGAATATAGAAAAATATAATCAAGGAAACAATAAACTTTAAACATTATTACAACTGTTTAACCTTAAAGAAGGAAGAGTACAGAAAAATGAATACAATAAGAAGTTATAAACATCAATTATATACAGAAGAGATAAATAAGAAAGAATTAGGAGCTTTTGATGATAAAAGATATATTTTAGAGAATGGAATCAATAGTCTCCCTTATGGTTATAAGTATAAGTGTTGAAATATTGGGTTGGGAATTTTAACAGGCTACCGCCATCCTTTTACTGATTTATAAATGATAGAATCAAGCAATAACCAAACCAAGGAGTGTAGATGTAATCAGCCTTGGTATTTAAATGGAAAACATAAAGAATGTGAGAAATATCAAAAAAGTTTTATTGAAGAAATAACCGGGGTAAAAGTAAATAAAACAAATAAGCGGATAAATTTAATCACAAATAAGTTGGAGGATGTAAAGAAAAAAAATCCTTGAATGGACTGAAAACTTTGATGATTATCAATTAAACAATGGAAAAACAATTTACTACAATCTCAAAATGATATGTGGCTCAGGAGGTGGTCAAATAAGAGCAATAAGAGAAGTTTATAATTTCATTTCTGCTCAACAAAGATACTTAAACCAAGAACTAAGTTCCAAAGTAATCTTTGTGAATATACTCGATGGTGATGAATGTAAAAACAAAATTAAGTTATTCCCCAAAGTAGAACATGGACAAATATTCGTTGGATCGCTCTTTGAGTGGAATGAAAAAATGAAAATATGAAAATATGAAATGAAATATGAAATATGAAAATATGAAAAAAAAATATCCAAGAAGTGCTTTATTCAGTAAGTCTGAAATTTACATTTGCTTGATATGGGAGGGGGAGGAAATCAGTCTCCTATTTTGGGCTTGTGGGGGTTGAGTCAGAAAGTTTTTCCCTTTTCCCCCATTCATTTGAATGGCTGCCTCAGAAACCCCATTTATCCTATACTCACGAGCCTTGACAAAAAATATATGTTCAAATCTCTTTCATCTCGTAAATAAGTTTGGAAAAAGCTGTTGCTTATTCGACTAATTGCTCTAATAGAGGAAGTAAGTAAATATGAGGGGCATTCAAAGTTCTACAAATGAGATGCAACAGTTTATGGCACATATTGTTTTTATCTTTAAGTGTGTGTTGAATGTGTTCAAAAAATGAGCATTTATTCGTTTTATTGTAATGTTTTCATTTGATTGATTCGAATGGTTATTTGCAGTTTTTGTTGCTGGGGCAGTTAGAATTTAGAACATGCACGATTTATATTGTTTTGTGAGATAATTTTTTTAGTATTTGTAACGTTATGTTATCAGGTTATGAACTCGGTTGATGATCGTAATTGAAACAAATGTAAGGTACAGTCAGCACCTAAATAGCTACTCGCCATCAAGTCAAACATTTGTCTTGACTGAACAATAATATAGCTTTGTTGCCTGCATGCAGGTATATACCCAGCTTTGTGAAGGCTTGGGGTTTCGAGGCCATGAGGGGCATATGATTATCTTTTACAAGGTAATGGTGTGCCTGGAACTCAGGACATAAAAGTTATTGGACAAGATGAAAGAGAGAGAGAGAGAGAGAGACAGACAGACAGACATTCAGACAGACAGACAGACAGGCATACACCAGGGAAGAGACGCCAGTGCGCTTTGCTGTCATGCTTGGGGAGACTTTCCCTTCAAAACGAAGACGATTTGTGGGCCTTGGAGGGTTGTTCATTACACTGGTGATTCCCCGTGGTGAGTCCGGAGCGTATTCTTCTTGCTTGGCTTGACAGCTTGACCATTCCTCTGGTTGTGGCTGATATTGTGAGCCCAAACTGGTGCATTTTGCACACTAACTGTAAACAAAGCACCATTTCTAGCACCACTGCACAACACTCAATTTATAATGTATTTCTTGCCGGCACTGCTTCATCCTTTGCTTCAAATTCGCAATTGTCGTAAATTATTTGTGACTACCTCAACTGCTCACAATGCCATTAAGTCGATCATATTGTGCACACCAATGACTTGTGACTGCTTCCCTTGTTTAACAATTTGGTGAATGTGCTGATGCATTGTGTGAACTGTTGTGATTGTGTACTTACTTATTGAAGACTATGTTTAAAATAATCTGGATAATTTATGATCATCACCAACACCAAAAGTTTTACGACCATTATATCGCTTTGCTTTTTTAATGCAACCAACGTCCCTGAAAAACGGGAGAATGGTGGTAAAATATTGTTATTCTTGTTTTCTATCATAAACATTGTGGCCAGATTCCTGTTTCATCGGAATTTGGTTGAATGGCCTATTTTCTCCAACTGGTTTGAATCTGGGCCGTAATTGGCTCTGTAACTGTAACTCCGGTTATGGTTGCCACCTCTTTTGTGTGTGGTTGTAAAAGTGTGCTGTGTGAGTGGCCGTAATGTCTGATCATGTGACAAACACCTGTATATGTTATATGTTGTTACGGTTGAGGAAATTCGCATTACACCATAAAGAGTCCTCAGGTGAGATATATCGGTAAGTTCATGTGTAGTTAGCCCAAACCCGTTGTATAGAGGGAATATGTGTGATTCATCCGGGCTGCGACGCTTTGAGTTAGCCATTTTTCTTTCTCTCTTGTTATTTTCGACCATTAAACCACCATCAACAACGCCCCCGAACAACTCCACCAAACCGCCACTACCTTCACCTCCACAACCCAACCCCGCAAGCATCGCCTCACCCGCCATTCTCAAACGACGCCCGCCAACCACCAAACAACCACGTCCAAACCCTCACCACAACAACCACGCCATCTTTGCCACTACCCGCACTGATGAACACCGTCCACCACGGATCACGCGGCGATGATTTCCGCGATGGAAACCGTCCAGGAACGCACGCAGGATTGCCAGAACAAAAGCTCTTGCGGAGCCTGCGCGGACTTTTCCCGCCTGATTTTCCCGCCTGATTTTCCCGCCTGATTCTCCCGCCTGATCTTCCCCGCGCTTTGGAGTGGAGGAAGGGTGATGCAGGTCAAAGGTCAG
>NC_140968.1:20429558-20474558 GCF_056783735.1 Eptatretus burgeri
TGTCAACCTCAAAACATAGTTTCTTTACCTAAAGTAAGAACCTTATCCTGTAAGCAAATGAATGGTTTTCCACCTCCACGGATCATCAGCTGGGCATCGTTCTTCCTAAGGGTTTCAATCCTTTCAGCCCAGAACCTCTCCAAATGGCAGATCCACATCAGTAGATCCACAACCTCAGTTGCGTCCAGACAGTCAGTTAATACACAAGAATCAGAAAAACTCATAAGAAACATAAATATCGAAGAAATTGTACAGTGGATTTTCAATCAAAAGATAATGACAAATAAGTGGGAGAAGCCTTACTAAAATAAATCTCAACTCATCCATTTATAGTAGACTTAAAGGGTCTACAGGGTGTTATGGGTTTTTTGGGTCTTCTGGGTATTTTGGGTCCTCAGGGTCTTCAGGATCTCTTGGGTCTTCTGGGTCCTCTGGGTCTGAAGGATCTTTAGGTGTTTTTGGGGTCTTAGGGGTCTTATAGGGTCTTCAAGGGTCGAAGGAGTCTCAGTTGACTAAAGGGTCAAAAGGGTACATTTTTCCTAGAAACACGTGTTAGGTTCTTCTTCTTCATTTTGGACTGACGGATGGATGGACGGACGGATGGAAATAGTCAAATATTGAAGCGGCTTCACCACTGAAGAATAAAGTTAATTTTCTTGAGTTATTAAGCTCGTGAAACTTATCTTTTATAATCTATATATACAATGGAGCAAATGTATGCGATTATGTACAGTATGTATGTATGTATGTCCACTCTTCACTCATTAGTTGGACAGCTGACCTGACGTCACCCACAATTGTAATTTGAAATGCTTAACCTAAAGAACCCTGAGGACCCCAAATATCCCCCCCCTCCCACGAGGACTCAAGACCCAAACTCAAAAGACCCAAAGGACTTAAACGGCCTCAAGGACCCGGAAGTCTCCAAATATTCCAAGGACCCAAAATACCCCGAGGACCAAAAGGACACAATTAACCCAAAACACCCAATGGGACTATCTGAGACCCATGGAAATTCTGTATAATGTGAAATGTGACTTCTGTGGCTGAATAAACCCACCTGATGTTATTTAACAGCACTTCTGTGGCTCAAACTCAAGTCCTTAAGAACTAAGCCAGTCACCTTAACCATGAAGCCAACACCATACTTTTGTCACACATTACCTCAACAGACATGATCTTCAAAACAACTACTCCAACTGCAATATCAATAAAAATCGAGCAAATTGCTCGTCCATTTATTTGAATTGCATGTATGAAGGAACACCTTTCTATATGTTCATACAAATGAGCCTTGAAAAGTCTGGCTAAAACCAAAATGATGTTCAAAAACCTTTACTTATTAAATAATTTGCTCATCCCTTTATTTGAGTGTTTTATAATGCCACAGATCGCCGTGGAGATCCTCCAAAAATAACCCGATATACATACGTGAAGCAAAAACATGTGTACTCCTATGTGCATGAGTATACAATACATCGTGGTTATTTCCTGAGATGATTCCAGTTGTGGTTTATGGTGCTTCACAAAATTGCGGCGCATGATTTTGATTGTTGGTGGAGTTGGGCGAGCTGTCCATCCCATGGGGCGAAGGCAATCGTGACATCACTTCTGTGAATGTGAGGTTATTTCCTCCATGACCGAAAATAAATACACAAGGCTTTAATATATATATATATATATATATATATATATATATATATATATATATATATATATATATATATACATATATATATACATATATATATACATATATATATACATATATATATATATATATATATATATATATATATATATATATATATATATATATATACACACATATATATTGTCGCGAATTCTGGCCCGCCCGGCGTGCGATCGGCCGCTTGACTCGAATGGTGGCCGCCTCGCCCACCGGAACGGACAATTCAGTCGTGACCCTCCGGGAACTACCGCCAGTCATGGGTGGGGGTTTAACCTTACCACAACTCAGTCCGCATTCTACTCGCACGAAATAGGGTCCGATCGCCGAATGGTCGATTTACCTAAGTACTCGCGCGGATAGCGTACCGAGGAGTTGTACCACGCCACAGGCCGACTCCGGACACGAACCGCTTGAGCGGCCCGAACCGTACTGCAGGGATAACCGAGCGGAGTTATCATCGACCTTGATGGTTCCGATTAATTACTGGGATGTTTAAAACTCACTACCAATCCCTTACGTGATGCAAGATGGAGAGTCAATAAAAGGAAGGAGACGAAACAAAGCGGGAAACAGTTCAACAAGTAAGCACTTTATTCACACACACAGACACAAAGCAAGCACGTATATACAGCCATACAAAATGCAACAAAAGCAAATGCAATACGACCGAATAAAAGCTTACACACGGCAACACTTACACAGTTTTACTTGTAGGACGGCGCCACCACATGCATTTACACAAAAAGCAAAGGAAAAAGAAAGTCGTGACTTCCCTGTGCGCCGTCGAGTCCCCCTCCCGCGACCTCAGCGTGGTCGCACCTGGTTCCAGTCTCGCTCGCGGCCGGCGAACCCTCTCTGGCACTCCTCGTCCGGACGCGTCGGCTCGTGCCCCACAGCCAGCTCTGCCGCGTCTCACGTCCGCGCCTCCCGCGTGGCAGGCCGCTTGCTAAGCCGCGAGCGCAGGACCAAGATGACAGGAGACTCAGCAACGATGAGCGAAGAAGAGAGAGAAGACGAGAAGAGGGCACGCCCCGCCCGTGTCCGTCTTTTATGGAGCGGGGCTCCGCCCTTCGTAGCGCGGGGCTCCGCCTGTCGCTCCGCCCCGTTCTCGGCTCCACCTCCCTTTGAGGCGTTTCGAGAAGCCTCTCGAAATGGGGCGTGCCCTCACTCCAACCACCTCACGCCGTGCATCTACCAATCGGGAGCGAGCTGCCGCACCCCTCCCCTTCACACCGAGCGTGGTGGGGTGATTCAGGCGGAAGCATCTGGCGGGGAAAACCCCACAGGCTCCACAAGTGCTTTTTGTTCTTGCACGCGCCTTCACGGTGCTCGTTGAATGGCGAGTGGCGAAGATGTGGTTGCGTAGTTGTGGAAGGTGGCATTGTGTAGTGAATGGCGTGATCGTGAGATGTTGGTTGCGGTGATGTTCGTTGCTGTATTTGCACCAAATTAATAATAGCCAAAGAAAAACGACTAACTGAAGGATCGCAGCCCGAATGGATCACATAAATTCCCTCTAAACAACGGGTTTGGGCTAACTACATTTGGACTTACCGATATATCTCACTTGAGGACTCTTTATCATGTAATGCGAATTTCCACAACCATAACACTACCCCCTCCCCTTTTTCCAGATTCGTCCCGAGTCGTCAAATTCTCGTGCACAATCATGTGTAGTTCTCCCCTAGTACGTTTTACCTTCGGATCCCTGAGTGCGACATTCAGTGTATTCGTGCCCCCAAAGTAAATAACCTGAGGGCTGAGTAACTAACTAACAAACACACAGATACGGACAACTTAAATAAATTGCCGGCGCTAAGACACACATGCGGGGGGCGCACTCATTTGTACAGTACATCTTAACACCTTAACTTACAAATTTTACACTAAACCATGGCCCAGGATCAATGGATTCTGCAAAGAGAAAAGCAGTTAGCAGGGAGCCAGGCTGCTCGCATGCAATCACTGGCTCAAGCAATACAGGTGACAGGGAACCTGGCCGGCTGCTCACTCGCAGTCCAAGGCCTCCCCCTCGGAAATGAACGCAGTGAACCACAATGGTGCATGGGCTGCAAGAACGCAGTCTCCGTGCCAGCCCAAGTGGCACACGCAATGAACACAACGGATGGATGGAAAGGCGGTGCACGGGCCGCCACTGCAGGCCCGTGTTGGAGCTACCAACAGGGCATTCCTTGCAAACTGCACGACGATCCTGGCGCACATGGTAATGACAGGGAGTGGGGAAATGCAGAACAGAACGGGGGCAAAAGATGATGAGGGCAGCAGGCATGGGTGGCAAAGGTGAACAGGCAAGGCATGGCATGACAAGGCCACTGCAGCAAAAACAGCCGGCAGTGAAATTACCGGCACAGGCCTTTCAGTAACAGCCAGTAGACGATCCGGCCGGCACAGGCCTTGCAACAAACAGCCAGCCGATGAAGTGGCCGGCACAGGCCTTGAAGTAACACAGCCAGCCGATGAAGTTGGCCAGCCTTTGCCTTTCAGTGGAGGTTGGTGGAGGGAGTGCAGTGGTGCTGGCCACTCGGAAGGCAGGCTCGGACCTGCCTGACTATCTCCCTCCCAACCTATCGCCTTTGCCTGTCTCTGTCCATACACACCCCCTTAATTTGTCAAAAACCCAATTTAGCCCCAACTTTTTTTGTTGTTGTTTTTACCTTTATCTTTACTTCCCCACTAGAAATCGTCCCCGAACCCCCTTTATCGTCCTTGTTTGGCTAACCTATCCTGTCCTAGCCTACTACCAACCCCTACGTTCCCTTCCCGGAGGGGAATAAGGGAGAGCTAGCGTCCTGTGTCGAGGCCCAACTCAAGCCTCAGGATGGCCTCCCCAGACTTCAGCGATCTTACCCAAAGTGGGTCCAGCGGCCCACAAAGAGAACGAAGGGATGGATGGTGCGGAGGGGTTCACTTCCTATCTACCCCGATCCATTTAACTTTTAAGCTACCCCGGGGCTTTCAACAAGCACCTCTCGCTTAAACTATTGGTTCTAACAACCACGATTCCCGTCGCCTGTGTTGGTGTCCTTACAATTTCGGGCCTTGCCCCCCCCCAACTTTCTTACCGTGCCCTCACACGGTCTCACGGCTGGGACGCGTGGCTCTATTGGCAGGAACGACCCTCTGCCGATTCTCCTACGATGGCACCCCCGGGCACTACACTGCCTCCGAACCTACCAGCTCCCTAAACACCGGGGAATGCCCTCCATGGCGACCCCTGAAACGCTCACGTGGCAGGCTGGCGCCCCGGGCCCCTTCCCTGGATGCCCGTGCCCAATGCACTGCCCATGCGGCTAACGGCGCCCCGGCCCCCCGCATCATGCGGGCGCACCCGTGCCCACTACGCTATCCCGGCCCCCCCCATGGGCCCTTGGCCTACCGCGGCCGACTAGCCTGGTGCCCTGGGTACCAACTCAGCGATACTCACCTTTCGCAGCCACGCTCCCAGCCCGTCAACAGGGCTCCTGCACTCCTCCAAAATGGGTTCGAGCCTACACTCCCACCAACAGCAAAACGACTTCCATTTTGTCAATTTAACTAACCCAGCTAACTCAGCTTATCCTGACCCCGGGTCCCTTGGGCGGGAGTCACTCTTCCCCCCAATCACTCATCGCACCATGCATTCCACAATCGCTCCATTCACACAGACCCACTGGCCTCACTCACTCATCAAGTACATTTTCCTTTCCACACACACCGCTGAATCCTGCCATCCGGCTCACTACATCCCTAACTAACTCGTGCTCCCTCGTCGTCCCTTAAACTAGTAGCACGCTCCATTTGTTGGACCAGGGTCCTATTGGTAGCACAAGGGCCAATTGTTGGACCAGGGTCCTATTGAACCTCTCCACCATGCCGTCAGACTGTGGTCTCAGGGGCTTTGTCCGTGTCTTCCTAATCTCCAGGAGCCTGCACACCTCTTTTAGCAATTGGCTCTCAAAATTTCGTCCTTGAGCACCAGCATCCAGAGCAGTCAGGCTTTACACCAAAGAGGTCAACGATTAACCGTATCCTTGCTCTTCGGGTCCTCACCGAACGCAGACGACAGTTTCGGCAGGGGCTGCTTGCAGCCTATGTTGATCTCTGTAAAGCGTTCGATTCAGTGAATCGGGATGCCCTCTGGAGGATTCTTGGTCTTCGTGGGGTGCCACCAAAACAGATCGATCTCATGTCTGAACTCGACTCTGGTACTGAGAGTGCTGTGAAGTGTGGTGGTACCATCTCTGACTTATTTCCAGTTGTTACTGGAGTTCGTCAGGGGTGTGTACTGGCCCCCACACTTTTCAGCACTTGTATGGACTGGATTTTAGGGAGGATGTTGGAAAGATCAAGCTGCGGTGCATCGTTTGGGAATCTCAAGATCTCGGACCTTGATTTCGCATATGATCAGTCATCTTTGCGGAGACTTTAGATATCCTTTTTGGGGGCCCTCGAGGTGCTGAATGAGGAGTCGGAGCCAATGGGATTACGGGTTTCTTGGGTCAAAACTAAGATCCAGGCTTTCAATGACATCTTGGATGCTGCTGTCCTCTCTGTGCCTGTTTGTGGTGAAGATGTTGAGGTTGTGGAGAGATTAACTTACCTTGGCAGTGATATTCATGTCTCTGCTGGCTGTGAGTCAGAGGTCAATAGACGTCTGGGTCGGGCCTGGGGAGTCATGGATTCACTGGATCATGGGGTGTGGCGCTGCCGGTACCTGTACGGGAGGACGAAAGTCTGACTCTTCAGGTCCTTGGTGCTTCCAGTCTTGCTCTATGGATGCGAGACTTGGACTCTGACCAAGGATCTGAGATGGAGACTTAATTCCTTTGGTACCAGGTCTCTTCGGAGAATCCTTGGGTATCGCTGGTCAGATTTTGTGTCCAACGAGCGGTTGCTGAGAGAGACTCAGATGAGATTTGTTACCTGCATGGTCCATGAGCGTCAGTTGCGGCTGTATGGACATGTGGCTCATTTTCCTGACGCTGATCCTGCTCACCAGATTATCTCAGCGAGGGAGTCTCGTGAGTGGAGGAGGCCAATGAGCCGATCACATGCCTCGTGGTTGCAGCAGGTTGATCAGCATCTCAAGGAGATGGTGATGGGCCTGGCATCTGCCTGGGGGAAGGCCAGACGGAGGCCCCTGGAGTACCGGCGGAAAGTGGACGCAGCGACGCGCTATTCTGGCACATGCTCCCATACCTGACCTGACGCTCCATTTAACCTACGTAGCTAAGCTACGTCCCCTCTAC
This sequence comes from Eptatretus burgeri, assembly GCF_056783735.1. Taxonomy (NCBI): domain Eukaryota; kingdom Metazoa; phylum Chordata; class Myxini; order Myxiniformes; family Myxinidae; genus Eptatretus; species Eptatretus burgeri. Next base: position 20,436,501 of record NC_140968.1, read on the forward strand.
GCATCCAAAGTCTGTCACTGTCCCAGAATCCTCCATTCACAGGATCTCTATCCCTCCCTACTGGGCTCGTGAACTCGTTGCAAGGCTCTGCGAGCCTTGCACCTCTGCGGGAGCGGCTGTTCCAGCACCGACTCCTCCGGCAAGACATGTCCACGAGGGCATAAGTTCGCCCAAATAAGGTCTCAGGCGGTCCGCGTGGACTATTCGGGGAAGGGCCCGTGGTCCCATTTTAATTTTTAGGACCACGTCACTGATTTGCGCCAGGACGACCCCCAGGCCCTGCCAAGGTGAGGTGAGCTTCGGGCATCTGCCCTTCCTCCGCCGGGGGTTGAAGAACCAAATCTTCGCCCCCGGTGGCTACTTGCTCACCTGGCTCCGGTGGTCGTACCTGCGCTTCATTTTTATGCCCGCCTGTTGGAGCTGGTGTCGTGCGAAGGCATGGACGTTCTCCATGCCTTCCTCCAACCGACGGGCATAGCCCTCCCCCGGGGGCCTATCAAGCTGCTCAGGCGTTGGACCGCACAATAAATCGACGGGGCTTCTCAGCTCCCGTCCAGACATCAACAGCGCCGGACTACACGCGGTAGACCCGTGCTGGGACGCGCGATAGGCCATCAGGAGGTACGGGAGATGTTCGTCCCAGTCCTCCTGGTTAGCGGTGGTGAAGAGGGCCAATTGTTGGACCAGGGTCCTATTGAACCTCTCCACCATGCCGTCAGACTGTGGTCTCAGGGGCGTTGTCCGTGTCTTCCTAATCTCCAGGAGCCTGCACACCTCTTTTTGCAATTGGCTCTCAAAATTTCGTCCCTGATCCGTGTGCAGCTCCTGCGGAATCCCATACCGACATGCGAACCCTTCCACGAAGGCCTTTGCCACGGCCCCAGCTTCCTGGTTGGGAAGGGAAAAGGCCTCCAGCCATTTGGTGAAATAGTCCATGATCACCAGGATGTACTTATTCCCTTGACGAGTGGGGGCTTGTGGTCCCAAAATGTCCATGGCCACTCGCTCAAGAGGGGCCCCAACCCGATGTAGTTGGAGTGGGGCCCTCATCCTCCGTGGCGGTCCCTTTTTAGCAGTACAGGCGTCGCATGCTCGACACCAGTTCTGTACATCGCGCCGCATGTTAACCCAATAGAACCGCCGGCGGACCCGAGATCTTGTTTTGGTCCTGCCCAAATGGCCGCCGGCGCGGGTACCGTGCACCTGTTTCAAAATTTGGGTCTTAAACCCATCAGGGACTATCATCAGCCAAGAAGTTTTTTTCTGAGGGAATCTCCACCCACTTGCGATATAAGATGTTGACTCTCATTTCTAGGGTCCTCCACTGAGCCCAGTACGCTTTTGTTCGCACTCCAAATGGGGTGATCTCCTCCCCACTGGGCCTCCGGTTTTCTTGGACCCACTCGTACACTGGCCCTATCACGGGGTCTTCCCGCTGGGCCGTGCTCCATGCCAATTTACCAAATTCGTCCCCCACGGTTAGTGGCAAAGTTGGGCCTCCCACCCGGGCCGCACGGACTGGGAGTTTCGGGGAGGTGTCTGCCAATTTATCCCTCTCCTCATGTCTCGTGCAATATCGGCAGTTTTCTCCCAGACAGGGGTGACGAGAGAGCGCATCGGCATTCCCATGAGCCTTACTGGCTCTATGGGCCACATTGAAATCGTACTGCTGCAACTTTTCCAACCACCTTGCAATCTGGCCTTCCGGTTCCTTGAACCGTAAGAGCCATTGCAAGGAAGAATGGTCAGTTCGAACCCAAAATTTCCTCCCGTACAAGTACGGGTGGAAATGGCTCACCGCAGACAGCATAGTCAATAGCTCCTTGTGAGTTACGCAATAATTTCGTTCGGGCCTACTCATGGCCCGACTGTAATACGCGATCACTCTTTCCACGCCCCCCTGTGTCTGAGACAAGACTGCTCCCAATCCTTCCTGGCTTGCATCCGTGTCCAGGGTATACATCCTGTCATCGGTGGGGTACGCTAAAACGGGTGTGGATGCCAAATACCCCTTTAATTTGAGGAAGGCCTCCTGGCATTCCCGTCCAATTAAATCTCAACCCCTTCTCCGTCAACCGGTGAAGGGGCTTGGCTATCCCCGCAAAGTTTGCCACGAAGCACTGGTAGTAGGAGCAAAGTCCCAAAAAGCCCCGTACCTGTTTAACAGTTGTAGGTACGGGCCACTCCTCTACCGCTGTAATTTTTCCGGGGTCGGTCTTCACCCCCTCGCGGCCTATCACGTGTCCGACATAGGCCACCTCTGTCGCGAACAAAGTGCATTTCTCCGGGCTCAATTTCAGCCCTGCCTGCCTGAGGCGCCCAAACACCTGGTCCAAATTGGCTATCTCCTGGGTGAATGTTTTAGCGTGTACCAGGACGTCATCTAGATATACCAGGCATGATTGCCATGGCATGCCGCCCAGTACACGCTCCATCAATCTCTCAAAGGTGGCGGGGGCATTGCACAAACCGAACGGCATCACAGTGAACTGATACAGTCCCTTCCCTGTGGAAAATGCCGTTTTCTCCTTCCCAGTCTTATCCATCTCCACCTGCCAATACCCACTCTTGAGGTCCAAAGTTGAGAACCATTTAGAGCCTGAAACGGCGTCGAGGGTATCGTCACTTCTAGGCAGGGGATAGGAGTCTTTAAGTGTCACGTTGTTCAACTGGCGATAGTCCACGCAGAAACGTGTGGTCCCATCCTTCTTTTTTGACCAGCACAACCGGTGACATCCAATGACTTCCCGAGGGCTCAATGACACCTGCATTGAGCATCTTTTCAACCTGTTCATCAGCCTCCTCTCTTTTGCTCCATGGGAGCCTTCGAGCAGGTTGACGGACAGGCCGGGCCCCATCGGTGTGGATCTGATGTTGCACCAGGCCCGTACGTCCAATATCCTCGGGTGACAATGAGAATATCCCCATGTGTCGGTGAACCAGTTTGTATAAGGCCTCCCCCGCTGGGCATCCCCCAATTCTACACTACTCTGATTTACTATCTCGCAAATGGGACCGGGCCAATTCCTAATAAAGTCTGGAGACTCCCTCTTGGGCCGGTCCGGCTCGACATTATCGTCCCTCAGCTCTGCGCCCTCTATCACTGGGGTGCAATCTGCCACCTTCGTGCCCCGCCTTATAGTGCGTGGTTCCGTGCTAACGTTTATTACCCGGACGGGCACAATAGGCCTGTCGGTATTTACCAGGGTGCGGCCCACGACTAAACCCGGGGGTTTTTGCCCTGCCGGTGGTTCCGCCAGGCCGCAGGAGCCCTGCCACGTTGGGTGTGCTCACCACCGGGCTGGGACCACCGCCTCGGCACCCGAGGGAATGACCATGGAGTCAGGAGCCTCCAGCTCCACTCTCTCATCCGTGCTCACGCCCCCCAACGGCACCTCCTCACCAACCAACTGCATGACCCCCCGGCCCAACTCGACCTTACAACCACCGGCCGTTAGCACATCCAACCCTATTAGACATGGGTCACACAACTTCGCCACCCAAACCTCTATCCTTGTTTTCATGGTGCCCAATTTAAATGACACTAAACCATGTCCTATGATGGGGGACCGTTGCCCCGGTAGCTAGCTGCAAACTATGGTTTTGCAGACGGTGGATCTCATCCCAACCGTCTACACTCGAATCAAGGACCACAGGGCTGATGATCGTGGCACTTGCTCCTGTGTCCGCAACGGTGTCTACCCCTACGCCGGCAACTTTGCACCGAATTGTTAAGCTACCATTGCCAATTTGGCCACAATTGATGACCTGTCACAGTTCTGAGGGCTCTTCTCCGTCCGAGTCTGCCGAAAACGGCCCCACATGTTCGGCACTTCTTAGTTTCCCGGGGACTGGTGGGGGGGGGGTGATGGTTGGGCCTGGTTATCCCTATTGGCCCGGGGCGGAGTTGGTGGTCTGGGGGGCTGTGGCTCTTCCCTTCGCGGGGTCTTTTCCCTGTGCGGGGCGTTGCACTCCCGTTGCAGGTGGCCCCTCGTGCCACAATTATAACACCTCCTCTTGTAAGGTGTTTGCCTCTGGTACGCCGAATTATACCCCCCTCCGTTCCGAATTGGGGTACCGCCTGATGGCCCATCCCCCGCCCTTCCTGGGCCCGACCGCCTCGGTCCAGATCTTGCCAACCGGTTATCAACCGCGTTCTGGACCATCTTCTCGATGCTGGCCCGGTCGCCCATGGTAGCCACCCTGGCTTCCCTCGCATCGTCGTTCACAGGGCCCACTTGCTGGACTGCTACCGCATGCCGCCCAGCCCTCCCAACGGCGTTCTGGCTGCCTCCCAGCAGGCGGCAGTATCAGCCGCCTTCTGGAGGTTGTCCGGGTACCATACGGTCAGCAATGCCCCGGCATCGTTGCCCCCTGTTGCTCGGAGAAAATGGTCCAGGGCAATTTCCTCCCGGTACTCCGGTGGCATGTTGGCGTGCGCGATCCCTGCCAAGTGGCGAATGTCGTGTGCCAATTCTCCAGGTGGTTCCTGGGAGCGTCGTTTGCGCCCCTTGAGCTGAGCTTTAACAAGCTCGCTCTGCTGGTCCATGCCAAATCGGTTTTTTAGGGCTGAATGGAGATCCTCCAGGGTCACCCCCTCGCTGGGTACCGTGGTCAGGACTTCCAAGGCCGCGCCACGCAGGGCCGCCGTGAGCTGTGCCACACCCTGCACCTCGTTCCAGCCATTGCCTCTGGCCACACACTGGAACTGGGCCATATACGCCCTCAAGTCCGTCTTGCCATCGTACGGGGGTAGTGGCACCCTTGGTCCTTTTGCGGTCCCCCCTTCTGAGTTCCCAAGGGACTCCTGGAGGGGTGTACCTCCCATGTCCCAACGGTGCCTCACTCCCGCAGGGTCCGAGCCATTTGCCCGGGGGCTCTACCACCCCTGTTCGTGCCCCGCGTCGTCCCGCTTACTCTCCCAAGCCATTGGACTCGCACTCTGCACACCCACCGGAACAGTCATACTCGGTACCCGCCTTCGGCCAAAAGACCCCGCTGCCTCTACCCTCCCCAAGCTTGGCATGCTCTCCCCCACATCGTGCAACCCCCCTACTCCGCCCTGTAACACCGGCCCCCCCTCACCACGATCCGCCTCGAGGGGATATATCCTCCCCCCCCCCCGTTCCCGAAGGAGGCCTCCCTGCTTCTTACACTGGGTCTCCACACATTTCACCAGCCTCCTATCCATATCCTTCATTTTCCTCTCCATTACTTCATTTAATTCTTCCTCTATCATCTCTAACAATAGTTTTCCGAGGTCCTCTTTTACCTGTGCCACCTCATCTGTCTTGGCTATTTTCTGCTCCGTCGTCTTAAACCCTTCTTTCGTCTCGCCCTCGTGTTTTCCTATTCGCTCCCCATTTCCACTATCTTTTCTTTGGCTTTCTGCTCCATTTTCAGAATTATTTCCTGATGCTTCCTTTCACACTCCACTGTTACGGCCTCCAATCCTTTCTGTCTCCGCTTTTATCTCCTGTCAGTTTCTCAACTCTCTTTGTCATGTCTTTATGTCTTTCCTCGCAGTCCTTCTTCACGACTTCCAATCCCTTTGTTAGTTTCCCCTCTCTCCCTTTAATTGTCCTATTGTCCTTGTGTTGTTCTCCATTTCCCCCTTTATTTGGTCTTGTCGCTCCTTTACTTCCTTCAGTCCTTTCCCTAGTTTGTCTATCTCTTGCACAGCCGTTTTTATTTCGTTTGTCATCTCCTTTTTATTAGCCTTCATCGCGATCCCCACTCCTTCCACATTTTCTTTCAGTTTGTTCACCTCTGCCCGTATCGTGCTGATCTCCCCTTTCATTTCGTCCTTCACCTCCTTCAACCTATTCTGCAGGCCGACACCCATGTTCTGCATCTCACCCCACATTATTTTCATCTCTTCTTTCATTTCGTTTTTCACCTGTTGCATATTCGCATTCATGTTATTATTCATCCTGCACGCATTTGTTTTTATTTCGTTCATTTGTTGCGTATTTCCATCCATTTTCTTATTCATGCCGTTAATTGCTCCCATCAATGCTTCCAACATCCCTCTTACATCAGCTAACCCCGTGGTAGTCTATTCGCCATTATCGGGCGTGGATCCGCCGGGGGCTGGGGAGGGGATTTGACGGAGGTAGGGAGGGGGGGGGGGCGTCATACTCCGCGGCCTCTGCTGCTGCCGCGCCCATTTCGGGCTCTGGGTTCGGTTGGGGGTGGGGGGGAATTGTTCCTGCATCACAACCATCATTTCCTGCTCAGGGTTCTCATCCTGAACCATGGATTCTACAAATTCTACATCCATATCTACCCCCGGCTCCCGCTTACCTTGAGACTCCATCTTGTTTCTCATAACGGATTAAATTTAGCTCACTCGTAATTTAGAGGGAACGGGGGGGGGGGGGGTCGCCTCGCACACCCCTGGTCCGTTCCCCGTGAATTTAGCTTGGAAACGGAGGTGGATTGGAATCTCACACTCCAGTCACCACTGCTGCGAGGAGGGGGGAGGGTTCTCATCCCACGACCTGACGCCAGTTTCGCGAATTCTGGCCTGCCCGGCGTGCGGGCAGCCGCTTGACTCGAATGGCGGCCATCTCGCCCACCGGAACAGACAATTCAGTCGAGACCCTCCCGGAACTACCGCCAGTCACGGGGTGGGGGGGTTTAACCTCACCACAACTCAATCTGCATTCTACCCGCGCGAAATAGGATTCGATTGCCGAATGGTTGATGTACCTAAGTACTCGCGTGGATATCGTACCGAGGAGTTGTACCACGCCACAGGCCGACTCCGGACACGAACCGCTTGAGCGGCCCGTTCCGTACTACAGGGATAACCGAGCGGAGTTATCGTCGAACTTGACGGTTCCGATTAATTACCGGGATGTTGAAAACCCACTACCAATCCCTAACGTGATGCAAGATGGAGAATCAATAAAAGGAAGGAGACGAAGCAAAGGGGGAAACAGTTCAACAAGTAAGCGCTTTATTCACACACGCAGACACAAAGCAAGCACGTATATACAAAATGCAACAAAAGCAAATGCAATACAACCAAATAAAAGCTTACACACGGCAACACTTACACAGTTTTACTTATAGGACGGCGCCACCACATGCATTTATACAAAAAGCAAAGAAAAAAGAAAGTCGTGACTTCCCTGCGCGCTGTCGAGTCCCCCTCCCGCGACCTCAGCGTGGTTGCGCCTGGTTCCAATCTCCCTCACGGCCGGCGAACCCTCTCCGGCACTCCTCGTCCAGACGCGTAGGCTCGCGCCCCACAGCCGGCTCTGCCGCGTCTCATGTCCGCGCCTCCCGCGTGGCAGGCCGCTCGCTAAGCCGCGAGTGCAGGACCAAGATGACAGGAGACTCAGCAACAACGAGCGAAGAAGAGAGAGAAGACGAGAAGAGGGCGCGCCCCGCCCGTGTCCGTCTTTTATGGAGTGGGGCTCCGCCCTTCGCAGCGCGGGGCTCCGCCCCGTTCTCGGCTCCACCTCCCTTCGAGGCGTTTCGAGAATCCTCTCGAAATGGGGCGTGCCCTCACTCCAACCGCCTCACGCCGCGCATCCACCAATCGGCAGCGGGCCGCCGCACCCTCCCCTTCACACCGAGCGTGGTGGGGGGGATTCAGGCGGAAGCATCAGGCGGGGAAAACCCCACAGGCTCCAGACGTGCTTTTTGTTCTTGCACGCGCCTGCACGATGCTCGTTGAATGGCGAGTGGCGAAGCTGTGGTAGCGTAGTTGTGGAAGGTGGCATCGTGTAGTGAATGGCATGATCGTGATATGTTGGTTGTGGCGATGTTCCTTGTTGTATTTGCACCACATTAATAATAGCCAAAGAAAAACGACTAACTGAAGGATCGCAGCCCGAATGGATCACATAAATTCCCTCTAAACAACGGGTTTGGGCTAACTACACATGGACTTACCGATATATCTCTCCCGAGGACTCTTTATGGTGTAATTCGAATTTCCACAACCGTAACAATACATATAATGATATATATATATATATATATATATATATATATATATATATATATATATATATATATATATATATGCATATAGATAAAGATATATCTTATACTAATAAATGTCAGTATGTGTCAGACAGTCATTCATTGTTTGTGTGTGTCTCCTCCATAACTCCAACACCATGAAACCTCGCAGCCTGCAACTTTGCATGCATACTAAGTGTGCATGAATGAAAATTGGATGTTTGGGTTAATATGAACACCCCTTTTGAAAATAATTAACAGCCTTATTTAATTATCCTTTATCAAGGTGTTATCCTTGGTCACCTCGCTGTCCCTCGCTGGGGTCTTAATTCGCCATTTTGTTCGGCCTGCTCAACAATGCCTCGACTTCGAAAAGACCACAATGGTTTATTAACAATAAACTGCTCAAATATTTTTTTCACGAATTAAAGTATATAATCGAAATATAATTGCGGTTTTGAAGATCGGAACACGTGGACTAAGCTGTTGAAATCTGGAGTGAAATTGGAAAATGTTCAGAAATTGGCGATGTTTATTTTGTTTTTGCGGGTATGTCCCATTACCAATCGTCTTGCTATACCCCACCAACCCAGCCATTCCTAACTAACTGTTTTGTTGGAGTGCTTGCTTGAGTGCTTAAGCCACTTCGTGAGTGTTCTACAGTAGATAGTGGTATTACGCATATAGTTCATGTCCCGATCCGGAGGACAGTTTGCTCTAAACACGAAGAGGTAAGTAGACAGCACACACAGACGTAGTATAAATGGGTAGCTTTGGATTTGTAAAGGGACTCTTCACGGGTGTATGCGTGCGTGTGCACGCCTGCATGTTTGGCTGTGTGTGTGCAGTGCGCAGACCGAACTCGCACCCAGACGCATGGTGTGTTGTGCGTATCACGATGGTGGAGGTTTAAACTTTTAACTTCAGCAGCATCCTCCTTTGTCCTCTGTCCTTGTGGCTGTTTCTAAAGCAATTGGTTATTATTTTATATGAATCAAATGTACTTAAGAAATGTGTTTTCTCTTTGGGAGTTTCAAAGCAAAATACATTTGAGAACTCTTGATTTCCAAGCCTTCCCCTTCCCTCACACTGCCTTCCATTCCCCTCCCATCACGCTGCCTTCCTATCCCCCACCCCTCCTCGCTCCCCCCTCCTCGCTCCCCTCCTTCCTCGCTAACTCCCCCCTCCTTCCTCGCTCGCTCCCCCCTCCTTCCTTGCCCCCCTCCCTTCTTTCTCCCCTCACCCCTCCCAAACGTCAGTATTCCCATCAGCGAAGTGACAGGTAGTATTTGCTAATAGATAATATATTTACCATCTGTATTATTATCACTATTACCACTACCCCAATGAAGCCCTCTTGTACCCCTCATGCATGAGAAATAACGCTGTCGGGAATGCATCTTCATATAAACAATGGTATAATGACCCTGTTTAGCATATTTTCGAACAGCACTCTCTTTTTCAGGAACGTATCCTGAGTGCTAAGCAAGGTATGACTGTATTATAACAGTATATCTTTCTGAAAATGTAATGGAATCATACTTGGCCAACTTACATTTGTATTCTGTATTTTATGCACTACTAAATTGCTGGACGAAATAAGTTGAAAAGTGCTGGTTGTACTCTTAGTGTGCACGGAAATGTTCTTTGAAGGTTGGGATGGCCACCTCCAACTTAGATTTTTAGTTTTATGTTAAAGTGGAGAATTATCACCAAAAGTGGGTAAATTAGCATACCTGCTAATGCACTTCTGCACTGCTGGATAGAATTACTTAACACTGGATGATATTGCGAAAAAAATGTCAAATTCCTGAAAGTTATACAAACCACTCTAAAATATGCCAATTCTGTGTAATAGCATAAGGTATTGTTACGAATTTCTGTCCGCCCGGCGTGCGATCGGCCACGTAACTCAAATCGCGACCGCGTCGCCCACCGGAACGGACAATTCAGTCGTGACCCTCCGTGGAACTACCGCCAGGAGCTAGTCACGGGTGGGTCTTTCGACCCCACCACAATCGTGCCAATCGGCCACCCGCGCAGGATAGGGTTGTTCGCCAAACTCGACCTACCTAAGTACCTGCGCGGGTGGTTAACCGGGCGATCGTACCTCGCCGCTGGCCGGCCTAGGACATGAACCGCTTAAGCGGTCCGTTCTGTGCTTCAGTGATAACCGAGCGGTGTTATCGCCGGCCGCGACGGACGTGATTATTTACCGGGTGCTTACACCCTTCTACCAATTCCTTCCGTGATGCAAGATGGAACTTTCAAACAAAGGAAACGACGCAACGAAACGGGGAACAGTTCGACAAGCACATTTATTATGCACTCAGACAAGGCAATCACGTATTCACAGCCATACAGTAAGAATGCAATTTACAAGCAAGAGTTACAACCGAATAAAGCAATGTTTATTTACATGCACTTAAACAGTTTCTACTTTACAAGACACGGCGCCACAACACGCATTCAAAGAAAAAGCAAGAAAAGACCCCCTCATAGACAAGGGAGTCAGACTGGGCCCGTGGGCCTAATGTGGATGGAACCTGGATGAGCGGCCAGGTCCATGAGACTGAAGGGTCCTACCCGCGCCCTCGTGGCACGATGGCGGGCAAGCCGCGATGTCAGCGTAGCTGCGCCTGGCTTCGTGCCCCTGGCATGGTAGGCGAGCGCTCTCCGACGCTCCCTGTCTGCCTTTCCCGTCGGCTTCGAGCTCCGTCCCCCGACTCGACTGCCCCGCCGACACTGCTGCTGCCACTCCACTGCTCCCACTCTTCTGCGCTCTCCAGACTTGACTTTCCTGCCGACACTCCGCCGCTGCCACTTCACTGCTTGCTCCCACTTGGTTCTTGACTTTTCTGCCGACGTACTGCATCGCGAGCTGCATTGTGCTCACGCTTATATAGCCTGGGGGAGGGGCGTCTATGTAAATTTCTGGATCACAGCGGGTTCGGAGGCAGGGCCACACCACCCGATGCTCAGCCATTGGGCGGATGAAAAGGGGCGTGAAGCATTCCTGATCCGCTTTTTGAAGCGAAAGGAACGCATTCACAGCCCATGGCACGACGTGTGGTAGAAAGGCGGAGGTGGTGGGAGTTTGGTTGTTGGCGAGCGTCGTTTGAGAATGGCGGTGAAGCGATATTTGAGGGATGGAGTTGTGGAGGTAAAGAGGCGAAGGTGGTGGTGGCGATTTGGTTGCTGGGGTGCGTTGTTGATGGTGGTGATTTGGTTGTTGGGGGATGATTGGTCCAAAATAATGATAGAGATAAGAAAAACGGCTATCTCAAAGGATCGCAGCCCTGTGAACACGGAAATTCCCTTTAAACAACGGTGGGGAAATCTAACTACACACATACTTATCGTCATAACTGATCTAAGGACCCTTTAAGATGTATTGCGAATTTCCACAGCGGTAACAGTATCATAGACGTGGTGGGGAAAGGGGAATCATTGAAATGTATGTCTGTTTGTGGGAAGAAATGAGTTGAAACTTCGTGGTTGTACTCGGGGTGTGCATGGGAATGTTCTACTAAGTTTGGTTGGCTACCTCCAACTTAAAGTTGCCACTCTCCCCCCCCCCCATTCCCTCCCCTTCCGCTCCCGAAAGAAGTGGATGTTCCCTGTCATTTCAATAGTCATAATAAACTGCAACACTTAGGCATGAGGTACAAAACCGTTGGAACATTGACACAGGAAGGACATAAAAAGTAAACACCTAATGACCTTTTGTCCCTGTTACTGCCACATATCCTATAACAACTAGAGAGGTGAAAGAAGAGAAAGGAAAAGAGAGAATAAATCGATGAAGAAACCCCGTCTTGACCACAAATATTTGCTGTCTCGTGCGCAGTCAGGCTGGTAAAACTCGCGTGTTGCTTGGTCAAGCCTGTAGAGTTATTGGGAGCGTCTTGTGACAGGGTTAGTACTGGTATGGTGAAGACCACCCGACCACTGGTGTGCACTCCAGCTCATCACTGCGGTTTGCTCGCCCAACTCATGCTCTGCTTCTCGCCAGTTCTCCCCCTTATTCTCTTGGCTCCGTTCAACTGGTTCTGTGCCTACCCTTGGCTTGTGAAAGGACAGGTTGAAGTACTGCTCATTCAGCCGAACAATCTTACACAGTACTCTGTATCCCTTAGCACTCCCCCAGGACCGATGTTTTATTTCAGGGTAACGTGGGATAGCCATTTTAATCATCTTTTGCTATATAATTTAATTCACTGTCTGTCCATCTGTCTGTTCCTAGGTACCGCAAAAACGGCTGAACCGATCGCAACCATTTTTTGGGTGTGTAATCCATCGACCTCTTGGAGTAAAATAGGCATAAATATAATAACATGACCCCTTTGACAGCTCCCATAGGAAGCAGGTGCTTCTAGTACTAAAATAAGCCAATTCTCTCCATGTGTGTATGTACATCTGATAATTATATAATGAAAAACGGCTTGACAAATCTCCACCAAATTTTTCATATGTGCTTGGGGTACACAGGGTGAGGTCATGGGCACAAAATAATTCCCCCTTCACCCTCCTCTGCGAGAATGGGGAGACGACTAGAGATTTTCGCCTGGAGAAGAGTGCAAGTGGCTTAACTTCTGCCCTCTGCCAGAGGGAATGGGTATTGACACGTTTTTTTTTTCACTCCCAGAGGGAGTTTTCAATATAGTGTTACTATATTACGAAGAAGAGACTCATCCGTCTGTCTGTCACACGAAGAAGAGGCAAGACCTCAAGCAGGGAGGGGTATCGACACCATATTTTGCTCTCTGTGGGAGCGGGTATTGCTAGTGAGTAAAATAATGATAAACAGGAGGTGTGAAGAGGGAAACTGGATCCATGAGAATTGTGGCATCCAAGAATATATCCATTACAATTTGACCATCAAACACGCATTCATATAGCACTTACGCAAATGCGGCAGTGTTTGCATTCCCACAAATTCACAAGTGGGGTTACCTCTCCTTCCCATCCATGTTTCAGTGTTGTATCCAAACAGCTTGATTAATCCTGATTTTTTTTTTCTTTCCTTAAAAAAGAGGAAATTGTTTGTTTTTCATCTTCCTTGAAAAGTCGAATTTTAACTTTCATCTAATTGCTGTAACTGCATTTAATGTACTGCTAAGCTATTGCACCATTTGTCATTTAAGATCTCATTCGCATCTCATCATCCACACCGAAAAGTAAGATGCAGAAATATTTATGGCACAAAAGAAAACTATGTTTGTACTGTGGATAAAGCCGAGATGCTATGACAAGCAAACACATCACTCATGTACTTGTCGTTGAATGTACAAGAGATCCTATTTATCTGGTTTTCAAAGGTTTCGGATGCTGCTTTTTTGTCCTCAAGCAATTGATATACATAGAGGTAGAGTTGACTTTTCTGGACTTGTTTTTTTTATTTTATTTCAAGGACACATGAGGTTCTTTCACCCATCTGCGTTTTACCACCAACAAGAGTTAGATGATTGTCTGAATATGTGGAGCTTTCACATCATAATAACGACCAAAGTAAATTGGTTCTCAAAGCATTCCTTTTGACAGGAGTAGGTGTAAGTCTTGTGCAGGGCTCACATGGTCTACCATCAACCCCCTTGTGAAACTACCTAAATCCTGGATCACTGCTCACATTAACTAATTTGTTCCTGTCCCCCCCCCCAACCTGTGGAATCAACTTCCACATCATCTTCAATCTCATTCTCCCCTCCAGGTCTTCAAGACAGCTGTTCACCCCATCTTAGATCGTCCCCAATCCAAAACCATGATCTTCTCTACCCTCGTTAACCCCACACAAATCCACCTTCCAATTTACCAGTTTTCCCTCCTTGGAGTTTCCTTCTGTATCCATCTTGTCCACCCAATATATGCGTGTTTTACGTCCTGTTTTTGTCTGGTACATCCTGATCCGTTCATTGTACCAGCTCTTCTATGAACCTCCACTATGTATACAAAAAAGTCTGATTTAATCTGATTTCTCATTGGTGGCTAACTCTTTCGATTCTTAAGCAATTATACTGCTGAGCCTTTCTAGGATAGGACAGGTTTTAAGCGGCAATACATCTATTACGCACAAAATGCAGAATTTAAGCTTTTCCTAACCATGTATGTATGCCTCACGTAAACCTCGTTCCTTTCCTTCCTTTTGCTTTTATCACCTCCAAATCTCCTCTGACTTTTCATTCCTTTCCTTCTCTCTTCACTTCCTCACTTTAACGCTATATCTTAGAGAACCCCACCCCCAATTCCCCAACCACCCTGCATATTTAATAAATCTGTCCTTTAATTCAGTAAAAGTGGACCTATGATCAATACAAGCAATAATTCTGGAATCTTCAAACTCAAGACAATACTTGGAATCAATCGCATATCAACGTTAAAAGTCACTTTATCATTTAAACTTTGAATTGTGCGACTTATTGACTTGTAGTAGTATTATTATTATCCCAATAACTCCACTTATCCCAATTTGCTAACCATTTTGCAATGCTTCGTCATGGATATGCTCTCTGTGAACAAAAAAGGACACTCCATTTATAGGTGATGGAAACAACCGATGTCTGCGTGCCACCCATCACGAATGGTGCTATTTTCTTACCCAACACCACTTGCGTCACTGCCAACCTTTTTTTTCACACTCTTTCAGCCTCATTTTGAGAATCCTGAATGTGAAAAGTGTCCCTCATTTTTCCTGGTGTGCTGTTTATACATGATGTAGAAATGGCTTTTTTATATCATTTTGAACTTTTTTTTTTGGAAAGTCCTTACGAGCTGTTTTGTTCTAGTGAGTAATTTGTACAAAATGTGCTTGACGATTCGTATTGCATTTATCTTTCTTTTTTTCTTTGTTAAGGCTTTAAAAATATGATGTGTACTGACAATCAACTATAGTTGCATCAAATTCAGAGATTTGTTTTTTTTTTTTACATGTACAGAGAGAGTCAAGCTCAGAGGGGAGAGTAGTACTCAATCAAGGTGCGAACACTGAATGGATCAGGACACAACAGAACAAAAGGGACAGTCGAGAGAGTGGGGGCAAACACCAACAGTAGGGTTGTAGGACAAAATAGAGGGAGAGTTGGACAAATAAGCGGTGTAGGGAGGAATAACAGGTAAGAAAGGATGCATGGGGTGGACAAGGTGGATACCGAAGTAAACTTTCAGTTAGGAAAAACTGGAAATTCGGAAGGAGGTGGGCTATAGGGGTGGGTGCTAGAAAATGGGGGAGGAATGATCTAAGATGGTGGTGAACAGCTGTCTTGGAGACTTTGAGAGAAGAATGAGATTGAAGAGTATGTGAAAGTAGATTCCACAGGTGAGAAAAAAAAAGAGGAACAAATGAGTGGATATGAGCAGTGATCCTGGATTTAGGTAATTTCACTAAAAGGGGGTTGATTGTGGACCATGCAGAAACCTTTGAGGGGGGGGGGGGCAAAGCACAGAAAGAGCAGAGGGTGCAAGACCAGAAAGGAGGTGATCAAAGACAGAGAGACCACTGACCTGTCTGTGATGGGAAAGTGATAGGCCCATAGACTTAGCTTCATCATGGGTGATTCCAAAAATTTTAAACCCTTGGTTTCCACGGCATCAAGATGTGACGCATGGGTGCCATCCCAGAGGGCGAGCAGTACACCTTCAAGCTGTGGATGAAGGCCTTGGAGGTGTATATGAGTTCAGGTGTGCCAAGGAAGGACTTTGTACGACAGAGGATACCCAGTCGAAGTCAGAATTTGGAGGCCAACTACATTCTTTATGATAAACGTGTCATGTTCTTCCTTTAGTATTTGTAAGAATAATATTCTTCCTTTATTATCTGTGAGCAAATAGCACCCGTCGCTTCGCTGATGGTAATACTAAAGGGGGAGGGAGGAAAACAGAGAGGGGGGAAGAGAGAGAGAGAGGGTTGGGTGAATGGGGAGAGTGAAGAGGTGGAGGGGAGAGGAGGGAGGGGGAGTGAGGAGGGCTGGGGGAAGGGAAGACAGTATGAGGTGAGAGGAAAGGAAGGCAGACGTGCGGTGGAGCGTTAATTACGATTCATACCGTCTCGCCAAAATGATTCTGCATAGAATAACAGTGAAGATGGAAACAAAATAATGTCTGAAATTCATTTTCTACCTGCCATACTCCAAACACGGTCTGGAGACGAACTCTCGTCCAGACATAAGCACTGCCCGGACGCATCTGGAGCCAAGCTGGCCGGCGACAAACCCTGCCCGAACCAGGAGCACAAACCACTTGCTCAGGGTTATGGAACATGAACCACTCGCTCAGGGTGACGGAGCATGAACCACTCGCTCGGGGTGGTGGAGCACGAACCACTCGCTCGGAGTGGTGGAGCACGAACCACTCACTCGGGGTGGCGGAGCACGAACCACTCGCTCAGGGTGGCAGAGCACGAATCACTCGCTCGGGACGGCGGAGCACGAACCACTCGCTCGGGACGGCGTAGCATGAACCACTCACTCGGGACGGCGGAGCACGAACCCATCACTCGGGACGGCGGAGCACGAACCACTCACTCGGGACGGCGGAGCATGAACCACTCGCTCGGGGTGGCGGAGCACGAACCACTCTGAGGACACACACACACATACACTGACATTTTTTTTTGTTTAGATTAAATTGTTACTTTGTGATTAATCACCATTAATGGGAAATATAAGTCAATGTTGTCAGCCTATGGTTCCGGTTATTTATGAAATCAATATTGCTTGATATATGAAATATGAAATTAATATTCTTGGTTTTCCATTTCATTGCTGAGATTTGCCATGTGCTGTCTTGGAATGTGTCACATCATTTACTTTGAGCCTTATTCGACAAATTAATGCATTCATTTGAAATCATGTTTTTCTGATTGGTCGATGGAATTGACTCCATGTGAAACCCACAATGGAGCCTTTGTACAGGGCTGGTTGAGCGACTTATTTATTGTGACGAAATTGAGTTTACTTCAAAACATTTCCAGTTTATGCCCTATCAAAGGGAATTTTGTTTTATGCATTATTTTGAAATTCTCTTCGAATAATCTTCGACGCAGGAGACCATTTGGCCCACTAAGTCTGCACTATCGTTGTTTTTCCGTACTATATCCTTTTAAAATGCTGAGTGTTCAACAATTATGCAGCACCTACCATTTGGAATGACTCAGCTGGGTTTCAAACTGCCGACCTCCCAGATTCAAAGCGGATGCTCTACCCATTATTCCACTGAGTTGCATTATCCACATGTCATTGGTTCAACATTTCCATCCCTCACGACGTTCTTTCTTTTCTTCCCTCCCAGTTCAGAACTGTGATCAGAGTAAATTTCTTGATCTACAAGCATTTGTCATTTAATCTGAACTCGTAACTGCAGGCATCTATCAACTGCAAGCATTGCCGTTTGCTTACTAGCAGATCAATGCACAGTCATTCATACTGTGGAAGAAATGAACTCGATTTCCACTGAGGTTCAGTATACAATGGAGAATGTTTAATTATGTATGCGCGCACATGTGGGAGAGAAAAAAAATCCCTCAACAAAACTCTCTCTCTCTCTCTCTCTCTCTCTCTCTCTCTCTCTCTCTCTCTCTCTCTCTCTCTCTCTCTCTCTCTCTCTCTCTCTCTCTCTCTCTCTCCTCTCTCTCTCTCTCTCTCTCTCTCTCTCTCTCTCTCTCTCTCTCTCTCTCTCTCTCTCTCTCTCTCTCTCTCTCTCTCCTCTCTCTCTCTCTCTCTCTCTCTCTCTCGGACAAGTGGGAGAAATCATTGAACAAGCAGGATAAAAGAGAAATAGCTTTTCATCTGGGAAAGAGTAACTATTCCCGCAGTTCAAAATTAAAATAACTGCTTTCTGCTGTTGGGAAAAGGCTGGAACAGAAACTAAACAATATTGATTCCAGTAGGAAAGGTCCAAGTACAGACAATCAGAAAATAGCACAACAGCCCCTCAAGATTTGGAGGGACAGCAGTTACACAGATCAAGGGAGTGAATCATTATTTCGACACGTTCTCAGCATTGATAAAGAACAACATTACATTGACTGGCGCTGCTCACAGAACCTCGGCAGCTATTACAATGTGTCGACACAAAAAGCCGTTCATTATATTCTTTAAATTTGTGAACTAAATAAGAAATATCTAAAGTTATGTTTAAACATGCAATAACTGATATACTTAAATCTTCCTGGAACTTATGCAACATTTCCAGGTTGTTACATCGTTTTAATTAAAATAAATGACCAATCAATATCAACAGAAGGCAGATGCATGTTTTAGAGGAAGAAAATGTAACAGAATACTTGGTTAATTATGTTTACAAGGGAATCCTCTCAACTGCAGCATTTTACCAAAGTTCAAATAATATTTTATGAGTGAGGAACAATGTCTTTATTCATTCACACCAATTATAAATGCTTAAAGAGGAAATTTTCTTTGACAATACCATGAGTTTATTTTCTGTTTTGCTAGTTCCTAAGTAATTCTGCTTTAATTCCCAGGCATTTTCAAAATCCTGCACCATTCTGGCAGGATTTCTGAGTGCATAGGGAACCTCTATCATCTGTAATACTGGAGCCAACAATGGTAACTGTGTGACTTTGTTTTCACCATACCTGCCTGCCTAGCACTGTGGGTGAGGTGCATGCCTGAAATGCCTGCAGAATTCACAATTCCCTTGGTTGGGTTGCCATTGTGTCGTGCTACTTAATGGCATTGTGGGCAGCCCTGGAGGTCTCGATAACGTTGTGGGTTGTATTGGTATCTGATGTGTAGATAACAGGGTAACAGCTTGGGATAAGGCTGCGGTTATAGAACCAACATTGCTCGTTTTTCTAATTTGCATGCACATCAAAACTTTCTTTTGACCAAGAACAACAGTGCATGTTGTTTTGTGTACTTTTTATTGATTCCGTAATTAATTGCAATTTATTTGTTGTCATTTTTTTATTCGTGATATCTGCATCGCAAGCTGACATCGTGATTCCCCTTCATGAATGGGAACATTTCTGTGCCAGAGTTTGTGGTCATGGTGTGTGTGTAATGTACTCATCAAATGCCTTCAGTTTAGTCATTATTTCTATTTTTTGTTATTGTTCATGTGCATTGCAGTTAAATGATCTGATGATGGAGATGCTGATGCTTTTCATTGGCATCCTCATTTATTTTGCTGTTGAATGTTTCAGTCTGTTTCTGTGATAAGGATAAGAATACAATTAATAGAGTTAATGATGAGAATAAGAATGATGTCCCAGACTCAGAGTCGAATCCTCTCAGCATTATGTCACTGAGTCTGGTTGAAATTCCCATCTGCTGAATTCCCAGAATTCCCATTAATCTCAGCTGGATTGCATCATCTCTTGAGAAATGCATTTCTGGCTACGAAAAGCCCACTCACCTCCATTCTAGCCATGAGATCTTGCCTGCCATTATAGGTCTTGCCCTGAAGGAGTTGCAAGACTATTGTAATGCCTGTGTCTGTCTGTCTGTATGTCCACATCTATATATTTTCGCTTTAATTTTTTTTTCTCTGCAACTGCTTGTCGGATCGATGCAAAACTTAAAACATAGGAGGGACTCCCCATGGAGAATATTTCATTGATAACACCGACATCATAGGTCACATGGTTGGCAGCTATATTGGGTTAAAGGAAGAAAAAAATTTGGACATCATCTTCTGCAAAACCGCTTAACTGAAAAAATTGCAACTTGGCATAATATGTCATCAATTTCCCATGGGGTATATAGGGTGATAACCATGATGTCAACAGTGAAGTGGTATTACAGCCATAATTGGTTGAATCAAAATCCTTATCCGAAAAATCTGAATCGTACATATCTACGACCCGATGTGAGTGAAGAATTAAATTTGTGACTTCATCGGTCACATGGTCTGGTGGCCATATCGGATTGAAAATTAAAACATAAAAACAAAATCTTCTTCAACAGAACCGCTCAACAAATCAATGCAAAACTTACTTAATACATATTATATCGATGAGTCATGGAAAATATATAGTTTTGAAATTTGTTTCATTTTCACCTTCCTTGACACAATTTAACCTTAATGTGCACAAAAGTGGTCGATAAATATCCTCATAATCAATCACTAAAACTACAGAAAATGGCAATGTATGTGACATAGTAGGGTGCATGTATGATACGGGTATCATAGTTTAGTGTTGGAATCAACAGTTTAGTGTTGGAATCTTCATCTCTACAAGATCACACAAATTGATAAACAATCCAAGGTTAGTTGAGGCCATGAGATATAAGGTAGGCTCCTCGCGACTATACAACTTTTGATTAAAAGGGATCTAAATTTCATGTTTCTATTGAGAATCCCTTTCAACTCCCACTGAACAAAGATCAGGAGCAGCCTCAAATATTTTGTTGAAAACTTCCAACAGCACCGAATGCTTACTATCCTTGAAAGATTACTGGTGTGCACGTGACTCAATTCAGCCCTTGAGCAGGGACAGCAGACAGCACAGCCTCATCAAACTCACTTTGTGAATGTCTCCTAAATATTTATCTTTTAATTATTGCTTTAAATCTCAATTTTTACTTTTCTTTCTTTCTTCTTCCTTTGTAAAGATAAGAAAAATTGATTGATTGCTTGATGGATTAATAGCCCAGTTTCCTTCACAGTAGCTCAATTGTTTTACCTTTTTGCGGTTGTTTGCTTCTGGTTTTTTTTTTTTTTCAGTTTTTAATTACTCAAAAACAAGTGAGAAACTAAAAGTACCAAAGGCTTTTCTTCATCAGGTTCTTCACCTGATTGTCCTTTCCTCAAAACAGTGTAATACAATAAATGCTCGTTGAGATTAATCGATACGTTCATTCCACAGACTATTCTTCTTGATGATTATTCGTCCTAACCATAATGACACGATGTTTACAAGGAACTTCAATGCAAGAGGAGCCCATTAGGCCCATCAATCCTGTGTTATTGAGTTTTTAAATTGTTTTAATGCACGATATTTATTACATGCAGAAAACTGCAATAAATTACTCTGGAATGAAAAATTAGATTTACAAGAATTATGGAGATGGTGACAGAATTAGCCTTTCATAATTTCCCATAATTCGCCTTAGTCTTCAGCGTCTCCACTGCCATGAGCATGGATATCGGGTATTAGAGGGAGAGGGGGAATCCAAGGGGTCCAGACTTTCAACATACTCCCTTTCAAGATGTTAAAGGAGGGGGAAATATAATAACTGGCTCGCAATTGTGCTGCTATTAAAGCAAATCAAATGTCTTAATTCGTACTATTTTTAAAATGCTATTAAAATGTGCTCATCATGAATTGAGTCCGACAATGACAGCTTTGTTTATGTTTCTGCTCTCCTTTGCTTTCTGAGTACTGTGTAAATCTTAAGAATCGCGTGTGAATTCTCACTCGGTAGAGCGCATACCTCCACCACGTAATGCCTGATCCACGAGAACATATCAGGCCCATTACATTTTTGAAATATCATGCTGCACAGAACTATATCGTTTTTGGCCTTCTCTCTCAATGGTGAAGAATCACTTTAAAAATTAAATAATTCTCGTATCCAGATCCGGATTCGGTTCTTCACCAAAATCGAATCGATTAGCCCGTGTCACACACCCAACCTGTCTACCAAGTTTTATCCCAATCCGTCCACAACTTTTTGAGATATCCTGTACACAAACAAACAGACAGACAAACAGACAGAAATGGCTGAAAACATTTCCTCCTTTACCTTCGGTGGCGGAGGTAATAATAATGATAAATATGGGTTCCCTTGCAAGGAACTTTGATGCAGAACAAAGTCATTGGGCTCGTCAAAGTATGTGCTATTATTACCATCCTACGGTTGTTTGTCCATGTTCTATCCTTTTTCTTTTTAATGCTGAGCATCAAGCAACGAAGCAGCACATCCCATTTTTCAAAGTCTTTGGTACAACTTAGTCGGGGTTCGAACCACCAACCTCCCAGACTCAGAGCGGTTGCTTTAACCATTACTGCCACCGATGAGAGTTATTTATTCCATATCTGAGACTGAGTCATTGACGGTTATTTTATCGACATTTTATTTATTTCCGGATCAAAAGTGCTCACCAGAAACGGGATACTTCCCAATTGATTGTGTGGGTATTTCCTAATATTGGAAAACCCATCCAGTTCTTGACTCTGCCCCCACCCCACCACATTTATATAATTATATATCCCATTATGAACTTGTGCTCTTGAAGGGTATATCAAATGGGATAACATTATTTCAGTCACCTTTCACCGTTTCTGCTGATGGACTTATATGCACCTCACTTGTCTGGTAAAGTACATAAGAGTATGGCTTGACTTGGTTGCAGTGCAGCATGACGTGGGGCTTCAAAATGACAACTTTGAGATACGTTATCAACTCCTTCCATCATTGATAACAAGAGAGAAACTCGTACTTCTAGATTCAACAATACAAGCATTGTACTGTCCCATGAAGCTGCTTTCACTATTGAATGAGAACATACTGATGACTTATACTTTGGACTGCAAGATAAGCAAAAATATTCATTGCTGATAAAATCTCTGAACGTACATTCAGAAACGTATTGATCCCTCCCAAATCCCCCACTATGGCTTAGCATTATGGAGACTGGGTTGTGCCATACCGTTCATGGTCTACTGGGGATATGTTCTGGTATGTCATTTGATATGCACACAAATTCCTCCATGAGGACCAAAGATGCTTGGAAATATTAAAAAGATCATGATGTTGAATTCGTTTTTATGGAGTGCAATGTAAAATTGCCATTCACTTGATGAAATATGTCGTCATTTTACAAGCTCATCATAAGTGTTCATCCACCATAAAATGTTGCTTTGCTTAATGATCATAACGAGTCACAAATTAAGGCATGAGCATGAAAAAAATCATTGGTTTGGTGTTAGGGTGTTTGTATTCAGTCTCTCTCTCTGTCTCTCTGTCTCTCTCTCTGTCCCTCCCCCTCTCCCTCTCTCTCTGTCTGTCTCTCTCTCTCTCTCTCTCTCTCTCTCTCTCTCTCTCTCTCTCTCTCTCTCTCTCTCTGTCTGTCTCTCTCTCTCTCTCTCTCTCTCTCTCTCTCTCTCTCTCTCCTTTCTCTCTCTCCCTTTCTCTCTGTCTCTCTGTCTCTCTGTCTCTCTGTCTCTCTCTCTGTCCCTCCCCCTCTCCCTCTCTCTCCTGGGCTGTATTATAGTCTATTCTATTCTGGTAGAGTAAGAGCAACTTATGGAAAAATGATTATGATGGACTCCATAGTTTAAACCTGAGTGTTGGTTGTTAAAGTTTCCAAATGCCAGATAAATGAGCATATTTTGTTTATGACGACTCTTACAGTATTTTCCTCACTATCTGGACAAATTGTTTTTGTTGGCTGTCATGTAAATCTATAACTATGAA
Organism: Eptatretus burgeri; assembly: GCF_056783735.1. Taxonomy (NCBI): domain Eukaryota; kingdom Metazoa; phylum Chordata; class Myxini; order Myxiniformes; family Myxinidae; genus Eptatretus; species Eptatretus burgeri. The sequence continues at coordinate 20,459,858 of NC_140968.1, forward strand.
TGCACTTTTTGTTTGATATTACTGAAGGATTGTTCCGGAAATCTGCACTTTCCTTAATGTGTCGATCACCTGGACAGTTCACCTTATGGCTCTGTGTACCTCTCACCACCTCCTGACACCAACTGGCGCAGGTAAGTTATTCCTATTAAAGGATACCCTGAAGGACATTGCAGTTTGGAGTGCAGTGATGTGATCAAATGATCAGATTATTTGATTCACTCTTATTGCTTTCAAAGGTGGTGAAGATAATTGCAGTTTTTTTTTTATTTTGTCATGCAAATATGTACCACCACTGATCGATTTCGTTTGTGCTTTTAATCAATTCATTGTTGATTAAACCATTGGGTTGGCCTATTTTGTGTTGCCATCTGAGATTGCATCCATGTTCTTATGTCCCCAGTTCCCATTGAGCATTTCCATGTTCCCAGAGTGAGTGAATGTTGCAAGGGTCCACGTTCAGAGTCCCTTGTACTAAGTTGATTTGTCAATTGTCTGCTAATGTCATAATAAATGTAAAAGTGCACTTAATACTCCTACCATCCATGTCCAGCATGTGATTGATGTAAAAGCTCTCCCATTCGCCTATAATGACCAATTAAAAAAAACAAACTATCCTTGATTCAAAAACTAGAAGGGCACCCGGTAGAGCGCATACCTCCTTCACGTAATGCCTGATCCATGAGAACATATCGGGCCTAATACATTTTTGAAATATCATGCTCTATACCGTTTTTGGCCTGATCTCTCAATGGTGAAGAATCACTTTCAATATTAAATAATTCTCGTAACAAGATTTGGATTCACATCTTCACCAAAATCTAACCAGTTCGTCCTTTTCACACACCCAACTTGTCCCCAAATTTTCATCCGAATCCGTCCAGAACTTTTTGAGATATCCTGCCCACAAACAAACAAACAAATAGACAGAAAGGGGTAAAAACATGACCCCCTTCACCTCTGGTGGCAGAGGTAAACATGAGAATAAAATAGCTAAAAGTTAAACACCGGTAAAATATCACAAAGTGCTTATGTTTCGGAAGCCTGAAATGTCAGCACTTTGTGATCCTATACAGCAGATATCCTCAACTAAACCATAAGGTAGATGGTGGTGGTTATGTTTTCATACCTTTATGGTTGTCTGTCTGTCTGTCTGTCTGTCTGTAAACAGGATATCTCAAAAAGTTAGAAACGGATACGGTCGAAATTTGGTTTACAGGATGGGTGTGTGACGAGCACGAATTTATTAGATTTTGGTGAAGATCTGGATCCGGATCTGGATACTAGAATTCCTTAAGTGATTCTTCACCGTTGTGTGACCGGGCCTAAAACGATATATGACAGCAAAATATCTCAAAAAGTTAGAGACAGATTCTGACGAAACTCGGCGGACGGGTTTGTTGGGTGGGTGACAAGGACAAATTGATTCGATTTTGGTGAAGATCCAGATCCGGATCCAAATACGATAATGCTTCACCATTGCGAAATGGTGCCACAAATGATATATAGCATGATATTTCAGAAAGTTTTCAAAAAGTTGCAGATGGATTATGACAAAACTTGGTCGATGAGTTGGGTAGTTGACAAGAGCAAGCAGATTCGATTTTGGTTAAAGTCCAGATGCAGATCTGGCCTATCAGTGGGATACAAAACATAAACTGTTTGTTGTCTTGTACGACCAAGGCAGACCGCAAGTTCTTTTCTGGAATTAGGAATTATTTTTATCCCTCATTTTGATCATCTCCACTACCTTGAATGGATGTCTTTTTGCTTTAGGTCATAAAAATTCGACCACCTGCTTCTGGAACATCTTTTAAACCTTTGTACACCTCGTCCATCCCATCAAATATCTTCGTAGACACCAAACCAAGTGAAAGTTCCCAGAATATATATTGCCCAATTTGAGAGGCCTTAGCCATAACAAACACAGAGGTTCTCCGGCCAACTTATTGCATGTTTTAAAAAAATTTAACAAGATTTCTTCCACATCAATACTCACAAAAATCTGTTTTGCCAAAACGTTTAGCTGAGCAATTTCCATTGGTGTTTGTTTAGACAGTGATTCATTGTTGGATTTACTTGAGCTTCACTGACTACAGTAAGTGGTGATTTATGTTTAATCTTACATTTTTGGTTCCCATAAACTTGGCCCATTGATGTTCAGAGACTGATCTATTCGGCCAAAAATAGAAAATCACTTTGCACTTCTGCAAGTTACGAATGTCGTGTGTTTATGCATTATATCAAAGTTATTTCTAGTCCAGCAGTGATGATGCGGAAATGCATTGTCTCTCTTTGCTAGAACAAACTCCGATTCTGCACTGCACACGAGCGCAGTAGCGGCAGCAGCACCGGCATCAGCAGACCCGTTTGCGGGGCTTGTCATGATGTCATCCCAACACGAGTATCGCTTTGGTGAGAGGAGATGAACAACTGGGCAACGTGCATGGGGGAGCGTGAATGGGGGCGAGAGCTGTTGGGATCATGAGATGAGGGTGAGATGTGAGAGGATAATGAAGTGTGTGCTGCGTTTAGGATGAGTTGCATGTGTGGGTGAAGCAGACGGCTTCGTACAGTTGTGATGTCATCTGCAAGATATGTGACATTTGCTGAACTTTTGTCATACTGGAAAAAAAAAAAAAAAGGACAGCTTGTTTTGCACATCAATCATGTCAGTGTGTCCTTCTGTTAGTGCATCTGAATGCTAGCATTTTCCTTGTTGTAACTGAATGATCCTGTTTTCCATACCTATGTGATGTAGCTGCACATCTTCCTGTGAATAGGTGACAGTGCATTCGAGAAGAGTCTGCTTTTGTCGGAGAAAGACGGTGGACCTAAACAGATATGGGATACAAAGAAGGTAAAGCTGTTTTCACTTTGCATAACACTCTGCTATATGCATGTCATGAGAATGTGGCGGTCTTTTAATTGATTGATTCGATTGTCATGAGAACAACATCAGCGAGAGTGTACCAATCTGTTACATCTTGTTAAATTTTCTCTTGTTTCCTTTCCATTTTATTAATAACCACATCCTTCCTGTAATGGCATGCATGGAGGTGGGGCCTCTGGTGTGTGATGTTGGGAGGTAGTTGGGGATGAGAGAATTTGGAAATGGGAACTGCGAAACTGCTCATCATTGCACATGGCGAGACTTGTAGTGAGAAGATAACTTTGGGTGCAGATGTGTAGTTTGTGGGCGAGGAGTGTGGCCTGGAGATAGGAGGAGAGTGTTGTTGAAGGAACCGGGCCTTGAGGTCTCCGAAGCAGCTGAAAACCATCGGAAATGCCAAGAGGGCAAGTCGTTCGAGTTTAGAGCCCAGGTGCCTAAAAGGTTACATGATGTGTGAATGCCAAGAGGGCACACTGTGGGTGCCAGGAAGGGCCCCACAGTTAGGGAGTATGTGGTGCATGTTCCATGTCAGCCCCCATTGTCTTGGGTGCCAGAGTGAAACAAGGTCAGTCGAGGAGGCCTAAGTTGGAGCCACACTGCCCAGCCAACCAATTGGGCTGGAGAGTGTAGAAAATAGAGGCCATGCCCAAAATGCAGCCATTCTTCTCCCTTTTTTTAATATGCCAATTAAACCCATGGCTTTTGTCCCAAACTGAGTTTTGTCCCACTGGCCTGAGTCAATCACTTGGGTGGTGCCTTTATGGACAGGGAATGCCCCTCAATACCACTGAAACGACTATGGGGTCGGAGCACACCCATGGTCAGACCCCCACATTCAAATCCTGACAGTGCATCTCCCTCGCTGTTGAGCACTTGCCAATTTTCCAAGGGGCAATTTCTAACGAGGCCTATCTTATTAACCTCCATCCTCCCCTGTCCAAATTTTGGAGACCAGGTCCTGCCAAGGCTACTCCACTTGTATTTTATTATTTAAATTTTGTTTTACCGGCCCCGTGTATCCAATCCTGGCTGCGTATAATAACCTCTTTACAATCGGACCTTTCTGCCTCTTCCTGTAAGCGCTGCTGGCCTGGAGCCTCCAGCTCCTCCAAACCTTCCCTATTGCCATGAGTGGCCAGTAGCACATGACTCTCTTTATCTACTTTACCACAACAAAACACTTTTAAGCCAATTGGGGCTCCAACTGACTGTCACTGAATGGCCTGTCCTTTAGTATCTGCACAACCTTCTTTTATCCCTTACCCCATGGCCTTGAGTACACACCCTATGTGCAGCGGGTGGACAACTTCAGGTATCAATTTGATCCCCATAGGGTCTGCCTCAAAGACCCTGGGATGTGGCCTCGCACATCTCGATGGATGTAGCCTCGCTCACCAGTGTAAGTTTGGTACCACTCACTGACGGTCCAACCTTGCTCACTGGCATTGGTCCGGCCTCAGTCACCGACCGGCATAAGTTCGGCCTCCCCCGTATACTGCACAGGCTCGCCCATCACCCCACACATCGCAGGCCCAAATACCTGGCTCATCAGCTCAGGTTCGGCTACATGCATTTACATGAGCATGAGCTGCAGGAGTTGGCATTGTATCGCACCCTGTCGGTCCTGGGTACATCTGAATGACCCCTCCAGGGTCTAACCAGACGCATGCGAGTGCCATCTTGCAAACCACAGAGGTCTTTTTACAAACCATGGGGCCTATTTTCTTTTTCCCCTCTAAACCCTCTCTCCCGCTCGGCACATGGACAGTCTCCTCCACCCGTATTCCCTTTTAATCAACTCCCTGTTTTTTATAAGAAATGTCTTCCCCGCCTATTTGCCAACCGCATGTTTCGCCGCCAGGTTTGGCTTTATTTGTGTGATTCTTGGCGAACATTGGATGTAAAGCAGGGTCTTACTATATATATATATATATATATATATATATATATATATATATATATATATATATATATATATATATATATATATATATATATATATATATATATATCGAACAGAATTTTTTTTAAATTAAAATACTGCACAGTAATGTTTCTTGTATTCTCTCATTATTTAATGACAATTTGTGAGACGAACAATCCACTAGAATAGTTCAATGATAAAAGCTCAATGGATCTGTAAATTTACACGGAATGCAAATATTATAATGAACATGAAATGAATTCACCCTCACCTGCTTTTTGTTTATTTTGCAATCTAAAATCAAACTAACGTCGTACTCAAAGCAGCCACACTCTTTATTTGACACACTGTGGCAAGCCTCTATATTTCCAGGTGTATATATTTTTAAATTTTAATTCAATTCCACTGTACAGTCGTTGTATCCATCATAACTTTATGGTCTGAAATGCTTCTGGCTCTATCGCTAGATAGATTAATAAAATGCAATTATTTTAGCTCTTCACTTTCTCAATGTTGGTGCATTATTCTATTGCTCGTGTATGATGAAATTTCAAAGCGGAAGATAAGCTCGTGGCATGTGTGGTTCTTGATGCACCCCCAAAGCGCTAATATAAGCAGAAAGACCAACATAATCACTGTTGGCCAAGATTATACATTATTTTTTATTGGTTTGTTTGTTTTGGATTTTTTTTTTTTACAGACACCACCCCCTTCACGCCCAAAGTCTTGTGAAGTTCCGAACATAACGTGAGTGCAATTTTATTTTGACTTTTTAACAATACACATTCACCTTGGGTAATGGAGGGCATTGCATTCCGATGCCATGAAAGTCAAGGAGCCAATGGGAAAAGCGATTCAAGACGTTTAAAATGACAATATAATGTAACGGACTCAGTATCCCAAACAGCGGCGCAAGACCATTGGAGAATAATCATCTCCCAAGCTCCGCATACGTGGATAATCAACCACAATACGGTTGTTTTATTAATTTTACCTCACGGCTCTTTTAGCGCACGTGGGTCGGCTTAATGGGGGGATTTAGTTATGCAGGAGAACGAGATTACAACTCAAATACACAGCAATCATTTAAAAGCAACTCAAGTATAATAAATATTATGCATAGGGACACAGGAACTGAGATTGCAATGACAAAATATTGAGATAACCAGATGGTACACTTAAATGGATGGTAACAGCATCTCAGTTATCCATAATAACTACTTAACCCAGGGAGACTCATTTGAGAGCACAAGACTAACAGAAGAACGACACTGTGTGTATGTTGGGTGCATGTCGGCCTTTCATTTAAGCACTCAGGAGCGAGACGCAAACATGGCCTCGGACACCTCTCTTGGGCTGGTCTTGCCGATATGCCGATAGCTATGCGCTCGCTCTCTGAGGAGTCTTGGCTATACGGCTCGATCTTTGTGGTGTGTGACCGATGGATGATGCTCTTACTGAGCTGTGAGAGTGTCTGGATGGGCGTCTGCTCTCTGGGAATCCCGTGTTGAGAATCTCAGAAACAGAGAAGAATGTTCTGTGATCCCGGCTGAGAGAGAGAGAGAGAGAGAGAGAGAGAGAGAGAGAGAGAGAGAGAGAGAGAGAGAGAGAGAGAGAGAGAGAGAGAGAGAGAGAGAGAGAGAGAGAGAGAGAGAGAGAGAGAGAGAGAGAGAGAGAGAGAGAGAGAGAGAGAGAGAGAGAGAGAGAGAGAGAGAGAGAGAGAGAGAGAGAGAGAGAGAGAGAGAGAGAGAGAGAGAGAGAGAGAGACACAGAGACACAGTCTGTTGGTCCAGCTGAAAGACAAGAGACAAGAGAGAAGAGATAGTGTGAGGTTCTTTCGCCCACTTTTTAGAGACAGTCCTCACCCCTTGTGTAGGTCGAGATAGACGTAGAGATTCCGCACTATGCATGTGCTGTCGGTGTCCTGGTTGTGCGAAGTAGCACATGTCAACAGATCTGTTGCTAAAACCCCGCATTCCAGGCTCCCTGTTAATACATGTGGAACAGCCATTTGTAGAGCGTTTCATGGTTTGAAAATACAATGGGTGTGATTTAGGATTAATTACGGAAGGATGATGGGGAGAAGAGACACACACACGAGGATAAAAGGGTGACTGGGAATCTAAAGAGACATATGATTCTGGTCATTGCTAATTGGGGTTTACAGACACTTATGCTGACACTCATTAAGATATGACTGAATAATTAACTTCTAAGCCATTTTCATCACAATATCATTCTTGCCACGCTCACCACGATGCGGCCTGAGGTCACAACGAGATATTATGATATGCAAAATTATATTACTTCCAGCTGTAGATGTTTTCCACTTGTATGCTGTACAGAAATGTTTTGCTATTTGCTACTAATGAACCAGTAATGGCTCTTTTCTTGAAGCTTTCAACTTTTCTTGAGAGATAAAAAAATCATTTTGTGTGAGATCTTTAGCATATAACTTCATGATTATTTATATTGTTTTCACAGTTGGTAACAAAATGCTTATGTAGTGCATCAAAAACATTTCAAAAATTGTTTCTTCACATGTATTAATTAATCTTTGCATCTGATAAATGTTTGTAATTTTGAAATGTTAACCTTCACTATGCCACTTTTAACAAATCACAAAATGGGACACTTTTCAGTTTAATTTGTATCACATTGCTAATCATTTTTTGTGATGGAGTCGTAATCACCAGCTTTATACGTACTTTGCAGACTGTCACTCTGCTGTTGGACCATAAAGTGTGGAGAGTCATATCATTGCATTTGGAATGTAAATTCAAATAAGGGGAAGGAAACGAATGAGAGCATTAATAATTATTTTTTTTGAAAATCAGTAAAGTTATAATAAGCCTCAACAGTAAGCGTCTTTAATCAGTGTGTTCTTGTCATGCTACGTATAGCCAGGAATAACCCTTTAATACAACTAGCTGAAGTGCCCGTATATGACGTGTCCCCGTAAATACCATAAGTATTCTCTTTCAGCTAGTTTAACCAAGTTCTGTGATGGCTGCATTAATTAATTAATTGGTTTCAAATTAAATTATTTTGTGTGCACATATATCTTTACAATCAAATTCTAGCTTAAGTTTCCCCCAAAAATGTCATGCACTCATTTTCATTGATGACAAATGCAATCCCTGGAGTTTGGGATAAATACATACATACATACATAATACCGGGCGTAGTGGCGTGCGCCTGTAATCTGGCTACTCAGAGGCTTTGGTTGGAGGATCGCTTGAGGACGGGAGCTCTGCGCTGGGCCACGCTATGAGAGGGTGCAGGGCAGCCCGGAATCATGACAAAACCCGATCCTTATCCCTGTGTCGTAAGAGGCAACCAGGGTTGCGTTAGGAAGGGCATCCGGCGTAAAACCTATGCCAAATGAGTATGCGGATCATAACGGATGATCCGCTGTGGTGACCCCTAACGGGAGCAGCCAAAAGACGAACAACAACATAATACATACATACATACATATACATATACATACATACAAACGCCGTAGTTCCGTTATGGTAAGATTGTTTAACCTGCAAACAAACAACATTGTTGCGTGAACACTGGCATTCTTTATGCTTTTATACTTTGTCTCTGAGAGGTGTAGATTTAGAGATGTAGAGTTGCAGATGTACTGTGTATAAGAGACATAGATAGAGCTGTCGATGGAGATGTCGACAGAGATGTCGGTATAAATGTCGATTGTTGTGAGGGCAGGGGGAAGGGGGGATGATACGTGCACACCGACGGGGTTTCCTTCCCTTTGGTGTAGTTATGTTGCTCGTGGTGTCGGACTCGGCGCGCTCTCTTATCACTGAAATTAAAGCTTTGAGCTTCAGGAGTCTGGGCGAACGTACCGGTCAGCTACCACTCAAATAGGATCTTTGTCAGTTGGTGTTTGTGACTTCGGAGTGGCGTTACAATGAGCACATCAACATGTAACGTTTTTGAAACTTGTATTTCAAACAAACAGATACAAAGTCAAACAATAAAAAGAGCAATCAGAGATTGAAAATCCTGTCCAGGACTTCTTTTGAGTGGTGTATTTTTTTTTTTTTATAGGTTTTCAGGTAAATCCAATATGGCTGCCAAACCATGTGACCTGTGACATCATATGTGTGACTGTTTTGTTCCTCATGGATAGGCGGTCATATGTGGAAAGTTTCGCCTCGATCTTTTCAGCCATTTCAGAGAAGATTTTTGAAGGTTTAATAAAAACAAAACAATATGACTGCCGAATCACGTGACTGATGATGATGTCATGATTTTTTTTTCTATGGACCTTTTTATCCCGAGATGATCCTCAAAAAGTTTCATACTGATTGGATGTGGCGTTCTACATATGCAATTATGACGTCATAACGAGGGCACCTATGATGTCATCAAAAAAAAATCACACTCATTCCCCATGAGTAGTACTTGCTATGTGCCAAGTTTCAAATTTTTCCTTGGAGCGGTTTCAGAGATGCAGAGGTCCAATTTTTTCCCCGTTTTTGCAATATGGCTGCCACACCACGTGACCTCTGACGCTATAATTATAATTGAAACATTTTACATGAGTAGTCACACCGATGGTGAAAAATTCGTCTCAATGTGACAAGCAGTTGAGGAGAAAAACACTAAAGTTCTGTGCAGACAGACAGACAGACAGACAGACAGACAAACAAATGGACCCAAATGCAATACCCTCTCCAAATCCTCCGGCGAGCTCAATGAGGAAGTTCACCATGACATGCAATGTCCAACTCTGATTCTCTCGAGTAGCTGTTTCTGCCGCCCATTGTCCCAGTCATGCCGGCGAAACTCACATATGTTCACCTTGTCCACCATGGCTGTTGAACGTTTGTCTCGTCATGGTGACCTCTTGTACAATGGCACTTCCAGATGATTAAAGAGCTCAAAGGAATTCTTTCCCGATACACGATCTCAATAAGTTTTAATCAACTTGATTATAATCGGCTCCATGCATTAACAACCTCTTTGGACATGAACACCTCGTTCACTCAAGAGTTGAATCGAGCATGGGGACGATCAAAACTCACGGCTCGTCACATATCACCCGTCCCTGCGCGTCGCTCTCGCGGGTTTACAAAGTAACACGGAATAATCCCGTGTCTTCCAGCAAATGCGATTCTCGTCTATACTATAAGTTTCGTCTGAGAACGTTCTAGCACCTTCACGAATCATACCAAGCAGTTTTCAGTACAATACTGCCATTGACAGTCAAAATTATCTCATTACATCAAGCAGTTCAATTTACCGATGTGTGCTAAACGACACTTACAACAGTAACTATCAGTTTTAATCGTTCATTTATATGCATTTACGAGTATTTAGATTTACCACAACATGTAGCTTTTAATTGACAATGATAGAGATGTCGAGAGAGATGGAGATGTAGGTAAAGATGTCGATAAAGATGGACATAGAGATGGACATAAAGATGTTGTTGGAGATGGAGATAAAGATGTTTTTAGAGATGCATAAAGAGATGTTGATAGAGGTGTACATAGCGATGTAGATAGAGGTGTACATAGAGATGTACATAGAAATGTATATAGACATGTACATCGAGATGTACATAGAGATGCAGATAGAGATTTATATAGAGATGTAGATAGAGATGTAGATAAAGATGTAGATAAAGATATATATATATATATATATATATATATATATATATATATATATATATATATATATATATATATATATATATATATAGTTGGAAGTGTGTGTGTGTGTGTGTGTGTGTGTGTGTGTGTGTGTGTGTGTGTGTGTGTGTGTGTGTGTGTGTGTGTGTGTGTGTGTTTTTCGCTGTGACCTATGCAAGCGAACAGTACTGGACTGATCCTCACCAAACTTCACATGCTGACAGAACATGTACCCGGGAGTGTCCCGATGTAAAATAATTGTACTTCCGACTTCCGGTTTCCGAATTATGACGTCATCACCTGATTTCGTAACGTTAATTTTTTCAAGTTCAGCCGATTGACTTGGGACCAACGCCATTTGCAATAGAATGAAAAAATAATGCCACAGTCAATTGAAGACAATGACTTCCGACTTCCCGGTTTCCGAATTATGTCGTCATCACCTGATTGTGTTACGTTAAATTTTCAAGTTCAACCGATTGACATGGGACCAACGGAATTTGCTCGAGAATGCGAATTAATTAAGTCGCAAATGATGACATGAAACCAGCCTCAAATTGTTGAGGCATTATGGTTTTTTATCTGATGCGGCAATAAATATTAACATTTTTGAACTCGAGTCTTCTGCATATAAAACATGGCGGGGAAAATATAATATTATAGTGGTGATGAAAAAAAAATAATAATGGTGGCAGCCTCTACAATTTTACAATTAACTGTGACATATGCTCCTTCAGACCTGCCGTCATCCACGGGATTCCTGTGCGAAGCACGGGTATCCCTGCTAGTGTGTATATATATATATATATATATATATATATATATATATATATATATATATATAGAGAGAGAGAGAGAGAGAGAGAGAGAGAGAGAGAGAGAGAGAGAGAGAGAGAGAGAGAGAGAGAGAGAGAGAGAGAGAGAGAGAGAGAGAGAGAGAGAGAGAGAGAGAGAGAGAGAGAGAGAGAGATATATATATATATATATATATATATATATATATATATATATATATAAATAGAGAGAGATGTATATAGAAATGTAGATAAAGATGTATATAGCGATGTATATAGAAATGTAGATAAAGATGTATATAGAGATGCAGATAGAGATGAAGATAGAGATGTATCTAGAGATGTATCTAGAGATGTATCTAGAGATGTACATGGAGATGTAGATAGAGATGTAGATAGAGATATATATAGAGATGTCGATAGAGATGGAGATAGAGATGAAGATAGAGATATAGATGGAGATGTATATAGAGATGTAGATAGAGATGTAGATGGAGATGTATATAGAGATGTAGATAGAGATGCAGATGGAGATGTATATAGAGATGTATATAGAGATGTCGATAGAGATGTTGATAGAGATGTCGATAGAGATGTCGATAGAGATGTCGATAGAGATATATATATATATATATATATATATATATATATATATATATATATATATATATATATATATATATATATATATATATATATATATATATATAGAGATGTACATAGAGATGTAGATAGAGATATAGATGGAGATGTATATGGAGATGTAGGTAGAGATGTAGATAGAGATGTCGATAGAGATGTCGATAGAGATGTAGATAGAGATGTAGATAGAGATATAGATAGAGATGTAGATAGCGATATGGATGGAGATGTAGATAGAGATGTAGATAGAGATGTAGATAGAGATTTATATAGAGATGTATATAGAGATGTAGATAGAGAGATGTACATAGAGATGTACATAGAGATGTGTATAGAGATGTAGATAAAGATGTATAGAGAGATGTAGATAGAGATGTATATAGAGATGTACATAGAGATGTGTATAGAGATGTAGATAAAGATGTATAGAGAGATGTAGATAGAGATGTATATAGAGATGTGAGAGAGAGAAGAGAAGAGAAGTTATGTGGAGTGTGGAGAGGGAGGGAGAGGTGTGTTGCATTGCATTCCATGCATGGTGTCACATGAATCGTGTTGCATCGTTTGTACGAAGTGGATTGCTGAAGTATTTTATGATGGCGTCATGGAGTGGTTTCAATCACTTCATGATTCTCAAGAAGCTGAGGTTTTGTACGACCTTCTCATTAGAATAGGCTATACTCAGTTTTATCTGTTTCAAGGTTTCACTTTAAAAAATCTCAGATCCATATCCAGATCTTCACTAAACTCGAATCAATTTGTCCTTGTCACACACTCAACTTGTCCACCAAGTTTTGTCCGAATCCGTCCATAGCTTTTTGACATATCGTGCTATATATAGTTTTTGGCCCTTTCTCTCAATGGTGAAGAATCGCTTAAAATTCTAGGATCCGGATTCTCACCAAAATCTAATCAATTCGTCCTTGACACACACACACACACACACACACACACACACACACACACACACACACACACACACACACACACACACACACACACACACACACACACACACACACACACACACACACACACACACACACACACACACACACACACACACACACTAAATTCTGTCCGAATCTGTCCATAAGTTTTTGAGATATGGTGCTCACAGAGAGACAAACAAACAAATGGGTGGAAACTGCCCACCTTTGGTGGCAGAGGTTACACATGGCATCCAGCTCATGTTGAAGATGTGTTGTGGACATCATTAGTATGTGTAGGTTGGCAACCAGAGTGCACGCATTGATGGACCAGATGGCCTCCTCATGCATTGAAGTTCCTTGTAAGGGAACTTGTATTGTCATAACTCTGTGATGGTCACCGGCTTCCAGGCGTTCCCCCAACTCAATCTGTCCTAAGCCTGTATCATTTCCCATGATCGTTTCTGCAGCTGGATTATTCTCTGTAGGCTGTTCAACAAAACAAGTTATATAATAGATGTTATCAACTGAAAGATGATAATAGTATGTTAATCACAATGGGAAGTGAGGTACCATTGACGACACAAGTGATGGCCCTTATTCAGTGAAAAGAAGGCATCTTTTTCTGGACGTTTCGAAGAATATATTAATGACTTTAACCTTCACCAGGACTAGTATTCCATTGTGTAAACAAGTTATGAATTTGGTTCAGAAGCTATGGATGATGTCACACTTTTGCCTTTCTTTTGTAACAAGGCCCACTCAATGCCTGGTTGATCATAATCACCCATCATGAGTAATCTGCATTTCCATCTCCCTCTCTTGTTTGCTCATGTATATCCTCTTGCCTTCTGTCCAGTGATTGAACCAACATCCTCCTACTAATTTGCTAATTCGTTTTTAATCTTGATCCACATTGTATTCTCAATATCAGATCATTATTAATACCATTAATTACAATATATTTATTCACCCCATATGGAGGGTCAGGTTCACTTGAGTTTGATGTTTGAAGGTCTTTCTGCCATTGCTTTGTCATATTGAGATTAATGGATGTATCATTCACATATTAACGATACTTTCCGGAAATTACTCACGTAATGCAGTAATTAATGCACTCTTCCTCATTATAATCATGTAATGTCCCAATCTGAGCCTGAATCAACTTCCTTGATATTTGTCTCATTTAGTGAAGTCATGTTACTGAAACATCAGATTGAATTAATCAACTCTAGGCTCGTACATATTCTCACATTGTAAGTGCCAAAGGTAGGTGCGAATTAAAGCACAGGGGAAGGCCATTTGACCAATCATTCCAGTGCCATATCCACACTTTCCCACTCCCACCTTCTGAAAGTAGGGCCGATTACACAGCTCATCCCAAGCGGGGAATTTAGCCAGGGCACACAATGACCTACATATTTGAAATATCATGGATTTCTTAACGATGGTATTCACAACCTAAATGCCGATATGAAGGCCAGCGTTATCCTTATTTCAATGAGACGCTCACTGCCCCCTTTTGGCACTGCTTCAGAATGCCAGTTATTATCACTTGTTGAGATCCAATCAGGGATTGAACAAAGACAAGAGACGAGACAGCTTAATGATGAGCGAGCTACCAATTGAGATATTTACTCACCACGTTCCCTCCTCTTTTTCCACCACAATGTGGCCTTCTAAAACCTTGATTAATTGTTTGATAATTTAGTCTTGTGCAAAATTGACTCAAAAAATAATTAAACGGTGAGCTAGGACCATTTTGGCATTTTGCATATTTAGAATAATATGGTCACGGATAAGATATTTGCTCCTCATAAGTCAGTCAAATAGTGCCTATTTGTTTGTTCATATTACTTCTTGCCATT
>NC_140968.1:20479558-20582058 GCF_056783735.1 Eptatretus burgeri
TGAGATATCGCTTGGACAAGCAAGAAAACAAACAAAGGGAGTAAAAAAAAAAGTATTGCCTTCCTTCAATGCCTGTCGTTGACATCATGCATCACCTGGATATGGAATTGGGAAGGAGTGGTATACAATAAGTTATTACCATCAGTTTTCTAAACTGTTTCGTTCTACTGATGACCATATATGTGTAACCATATAGTTATTTTGAGATAAAAAGAAAATTACAACATACCTGTTTCATTTTGTAATTTAATATTACACCCCAAAGGCATAGTTGGGAGTCTGTATTGAATTCCACAACTGCTTGTAATTTAGTAGTCATATGAGTAGTTCTAGTTGAGTCAGAGTAGAGTGGCTGTATCCAATACAAAACGTGCTTCAAATTAAAAAATTTAAGTTCATCGTCTATTTGTCGTACAGTATTGTTATGTGGAAGGGGGGAGGGGTGGGATCCATATCTAGACTGTGGTAAGTGTAGTATGGTCCGTGTGTTTCACGTAGGTTTGATTGCATGTTACAGGGAGTTGTCAGAGCAAGTCATTTGTTGCATGTGATGCTGAGCCAGCATATGTAATTTGTAGACAGGGAAGGAAGATTAATTATATATGTTTAAATAACTCTTGTTTGTGGGCGGGGCTAGGTGAGGACTTCCCATCTCAGAGGTACACGTGTCCCACTAGGCCAATAATGATCTCTCTGATCAGTGTGTGCCAGCCATGGTGGTGTAATGGGCTGTGGATCCTGGAATAAAAGATAGTACATTTCTTTTTATTGGGGCCACCACCATGGGCAGCACTCCAGAGGAAGACTCCGCTCAGGAGGAAGAAGAGAACCGAGTCCACCAGGAGAGAACCAAGAAAAGCTCATGTGGAAGTGCAGTGCCTTCATAAAGTATTTACACCCCTCGACTTTGTCACATTTTGTTGTGTTACCGCCTGAATTTAAAATGGATTTTATTTAAATTTTTTTGTCACCAATCCACACAAAATACCCCATAATGACAAAGTGAAAACATGTTTTTAGAAGTATTTACATATTAATTGTGAAAAGCTGAAATGTCCCGCATCAATAAGTATTCAACCCCTTTGCTATAACACTCCAAATTGAGCTCAGGTGCATCCAATTTCCTTTGATCATCCTTGAGATGTCTCTAAAACTTGATTGGAGCCCACTTGTGGCCACTTCAATTGATCGGACATGATTTAGAAAGAAACACACCTTTCTCTATAAGGGCCCACAGTTGACATTGCATGTCACAGCAGAAACTCCACCAACAAGTCCAAGGAATTGTCCATATAACTCAAAGATAGAATATAAGATCTGGGGAAGGGTATAGAACAATTTCTCGAGTGTTGAACATCCCGAAGAGCACAGTGAGCTCCATCATTGGGGAATGGAAAGAATATGGAACTACCCACACTATTCCTAGAGCTGGCCGTCAGACAAAACTGAGCAACCGCGCAAGGACCTTGGTCTGGGAGGTTACCAAGAACCCAATGACCACTCTGACAGAACTACAGAGTTCCTTGGCTGAGATGGGAGAACCTGCCAGAAGGACAACAATCTCTGCAGCGCTTCACAAATCTAGGCTTTATGGGAGAGTAGCCAAATGGAATCTACTCCTGAGAAAAAGCACATGACAGCATGCCTGGAGTTAACAAAAAGACACATGAAAGACTCTGAGGAAAATTTTTTTGTGGTCTGATGAGATGAAAATTGAACTCTTTGCCCTGAATGCAAAGCATTACATCTGGCAGAAACCGAGCACAGCTCATCACCCATCTAACACCATCCCTACTGTGAAGCATGGTGGTGGCAGCATCTTGCTATGGGGATGATTTCAGTGGCAGGGACTGGGAGACTTGTAAGGATAGAGGGAGCAATGAATGGAGCCAAATTCCAGGCAAATCATTGAGGAGAACCTGCTTCAGAGTGCTAAGGACCTTAGACTGTGGCGAATACTTACGTTCCAAAATGACAATGACCACAAGCATACAGCCAAATCAACACTGCAATGACTTCAGAACAAGAATGTGAAAGTCCTCGAGTTGCCGAGCCAAAGCCCAGACTTGAATCGCACTGAGAATTTGTGAAAAGACTCGAAGATTACTGTTCACCGACGCTTCCCATTCAACTTGACAGAGCTTGAGCAAATCTGCAAGGACGAATGGGAGAAAATCCCCAAATCCAGATGCGCAAAGCTGATACAGACAAACCCAAGAAGACTTGAAGCTGTAATCGCTGCCAAAGGTGCTTTGACAGAGTATTCACTCAGGGGATTGAATAATTATTGACGCAAGACATTTCAGATTTTCATTTTTAATTAATTTGTAAAAATTTCAAAAAACACGTCACACTTTGTCATTATGGGGTATATTGTGTAGATTGGTGACAAAAAATTTAAAGTTAATCCATTTTAAATTCAGGCTGTAACACAACAAAATGTGAAAAAAGTCAAGAGGTGTGATTACTTTCTGAAGGCACTGCAGGTCAAGCAAGTGGTCCACAGAGGAGTTCATGAGGAAGATGTTCTTGTGTTCTTGTAAAAGCTTTAGGATAGATCCAAGCTGGTATCACCCTGCCTTTGGAGAGAAAAAGAGCCGCCATGCCTTTCGAGATGGGAAGAAAGACCCCAGTACTTGGAGGAGGAAAAAAACAACTGTCGGCCAGGAGGCCTCGTTGGGAAAAGGACAAAGACGACCACATCGCCTGTTTGAAGGCCTACTCATTGCTGGCCCTGCTTGTGGCTGTGTTACTTCGTCTTTGGACCCCATCGTTACTGGCTCTCGTCTTGCACCTCGTTTCTTAAAGCGGGCTGCATCGAGTCTTGCGTCCACCCTGCACATCATAGACAAAGTCATCACGGTGTTGTATAGGAAGCAGGGTGATTAATAAATATGTATGCCTTCCCTCGGATAGATGTTAAAATGTGCATCCCATTTGCCTGCATTAGTTGTTAGATGTTAAAGATCCCACAGTGACCTTCACGAAGACCAGGTGAGCTATCGCCGGCACCATGGCCATAATTCTCTAAATTCCTGCCCGAACCTTAGCTTAGTCGAACGTCAGGCCTGGCCAGCCGGTTCGTGAAAGACTAAGGTCAAGCTTCCCCCCCGCTAACCCACAAGAATGTGGGAATAATTGTTGTGGCCGTTAAAGAAGAAGACGACGACAGTTTTGGAGGTTTTGGACCTGATGCTCTATATCTTAAAACGTCTGCCAAGTGTTGGGTTTTCCTTCCAACTCTTTAACCACTTATCCCAGCAATTCTTATTTGTATTTTCCTGCTGTTCTTTGAGTGTTGACTTTGTTTATAAAAATGGATAAAACTCCATCGCTGCCCTGCTTTTCCAGATGATGCATCAGCATCCTTCTTTAGTAAGTCCCAATCACTCTCCAGCTATTTTCTCTTTTCTCAGCACCTCAACCTCTTTTTCAGCAAGCTTTCTTTATTCAGACTTTATGGCTTTCTCTTTTTCCTCCTTTTTGTCAAGATGAGCGTGCATGATAGTGCTGTCTGTCCATCCTGATAAGCTGAGGCTAACAGCCTCTTAGTTATGATAACATTTTCTAAGCCACCAACATTGTCAATGGAACCTTTGATTACTCTCTCGGCAATGAAGTTGATTTCTAACTACAGTGTGCACACAATTCTGCACAAACAAATAACTTCAGATATTTCAACATGAAACAAAGGGTGTTGTGAAGAAATCGTTCGATGCAATGTCAGTTGTGAGACCATGAGGAAATCAGGAAATGGCGCCTTTAGACCGGAAGTTTCGTCCTCCGTAAGAAAACCGACTGTTGCTGGACCTGCCTCGCGAATGTTTCCAGATGTTGCTGCAACTTGAGAATTTCCATGAGTGGCAAGGTAGACATTGCTGAAAATGCCAGCAATTTCCCGACTTTATTGATATTTCAGTGTTTTTGGGGAAAATGACTGGGAAAACACGTTTTGAATTTCCTGGTCTTTTCCCGTTTTCCTTGTGGCGTGGGGACCCTGATCAAGGTAATGAATGAACAGGATAATAGGAAAAGGAGTCGGGGAGAAACATTGAAACTACCTTGTGAGATGGTAGCTAGCTTTTGTATGCAGCCTGTGGCTGCTGGTTGCATCATTTCTGGGGGTGTGGCTGTGCCGCTGGTGCAGTGCCCTCGATTACCAGTACACTGGTACTCATTTTGCCAACCTTGGAAAGATGACAGGCTGAGTCAACCCCATCTGGTGTTAATTCAATAGCTGACAGGGGCTCAAACTTAAGACCCTAATATCTAAAGCCAGCCACCTTAACCATTAAGCCAACACCAGGCTTCGTAAGATGGTTGTGTTCGAAGAGGTTATAATTAGGGTAATAAAGATCATGGGTCAGAATTGGGGATGCCCATACACTGATTACTTGAAGGTCTGGAGGGAAGAGTGAGATAGAACAGCTTCTGGAATGTGGTGCCATAGATAGGATATGCGAGGTGTAAAGGAGTTGAGGTGTGCAGATATCCTGGACTTTGGAAGTTTAACCAGGAGAGGGTTACTGGAAGAATGCATGAATCCTGGATTATATAGCGGGGGACAGAGGACTGTGAGAGCAGGGGGAGAAATGTTTGAGAGTATATGGTAGAAAACAGAGAGGGACCACTGACTGGCCTGCAGTGTGAGAGCAACAAACTCTGAGCTTCGGCCTTTGCCTTCCAAGGTTGTCTCAATCTGTATGGTAGAAAGTTGCACATATTTGCTGTCTGATGTGGTTTTGGCTCCCTGGGCGTGTATTAACTAAACTTTTGTGCTGGTTGATGCAGTTTTACATTGTAATATACTTCCCATTATGCTTTTCCCTTTTGGTTCAATGTGTGGAACTGGTCACATATAGAGCTCTGGTTTCATGTTTTTTTTATTTATTTGTTTATCTATCAGCATCTTTCCTTCCGGAGAAGACAATGCTGCCAATTCAACACCTTCAGGACCAGCTGGTGTTCTCAATACTGGTGGATCCTTGCCAGACCTCACAAACCTGCACTTCCCTTCACCTTTGCCTATACCACTTGACCCTGATGAAGTGTCTTTTCCTATTCTGACTCCGTCTGGAGGTACATAATGTGCACAAACTTGGACCCCAAGTAAGGGATGAGTGAGCATTTTGGACAATCAACTGTATCACCAATCTGCACTTGAATGCCTGAATCAAAACAAGTTGTTATATTTGCCTTCTATCCACATCTTTTGAGAACTTGTATGAAATGTTTCAGAAAAGAGGGTTATCAACAGATTGTCATAAAGCAGATTGTAAATTAACTATTTGGCACAAGACAGTGTGCAATTTTACGGTGTATAGTTTTCATTAACAAGATGTTACCTGGGCTTTATGTATTTGTAAATGTTATTATACCTATGTCTTGTATTCATGTTTTGGGTGACAGGGTGTTGTGGGGGAGGAGTGGGGGGGGGCGGGAGTTGCCCATCAAAATCACATTATCTATGTAAGGTTGTATTTCCATGGATTTGAGTAGTACGACAATGAATTTCTCAAATTATATTGCCATTGGGGCTAGCAAGATAGCCTAGAGATATGTGCACTCATCTCTAAACTGTCTCGCCTGGGTTTGAATCTCACCCCAGCGAAAAACTCATCCTGGTGTTTCACAGGCAGGGTGATTCATCACTGCGTGTGCCATCCCTCAAATGGACATAAAACTGGGGTCCCGTCTGCCGGCATTAGTTGGTGGACTTTAAAGACCACACGGTGTCCTTTGTGAAGAGTAGGCGAGCTTTCGCCGGCACCCCGAACAGATTATCCAAATTCTTGCCCCAACTTCCTGAGTCGGAATGTCGACCCAACTAGGATTGTAGCCGAGTCACTGCTTCGGCAGCACCAACGTTCTGCATAGAGTTTAGTGCATGATGAATAATGAATACCTATATATTGAGGCAACCCATTTATACTGAATTGTTGGGAATAGTGGATTGAACCTTTATGTTTTTTGCATGACATTTTGTTGCAGATGCACAGATTTATGTTAGTGCTGCAATGTAACTACACATCATTGTGATTATTGTTATTATTATTAACTAGCAGGATACCCGTCACTGACGGGTTGGTCGACGTCTCACCTAAAATGAGTGTATATTTGTAGAAACGGGAATTCAGTGTAAATATTCAGTGTGCAAATATCGCAGTAGGTGGAGCTGGTAACCTTGACAACATCGTTCCATTCCACCAGCGAAGATTTCCAATCCATGCTTGTTGTACCTCCAAAGTACTGCTTGGGAGTGAGAGTGATATTCTGAAAGCTCGGCTGGGAAACAAATTTAGGCACGTTTTGGGCCTACCACCTGATGGAAGATCACCAAAGTTCTTTCCAAGCCAACGGACCACTACCTCGAGGCACACATCCCTCTCTGTATCGGATCTTAAGTCCCCAACCTTCTCCTCTCTCTATACTCCCCATAGCTTTGCTTTCAGCAATTTCCATTCAGTATTTCTCACACCATTTAATTCTGGTTTCCCATTTGATGATCCATATATCAGTAGTTTCAGTTTCACTTTTGAACATCAGTTTCACTTTGGGATGTCATTTTCGATTAGTCATTGCGACTTACGATGCGACGCAAATGGTGCACGAAAAAGATCATCAGAAACAATTTTCGGGGGAATTTTTTTCAATTTTACTAATGGGTGTAGAGGTGTCTCGAGTGGCTTAAGGGTCTTAAAAGGTCAAAAAGGGGTCTCAAGTGTTTTATGGGGTCGAAAGTGTTTCAAGGGTGTAAGGCTCTTAAATGGGTCTAAATGTCAAAAGGCATCCAAAGGGTGAAAGAGCAAAAGGGGTCTGAAGTGTCCAAATGGTCTGAAAATGGTCGAAGAAGGCCTTTTCTTCTCAAAAGGGTCTAAATTGGTATGTTTGTCTAAAATGTCTTAACAGGGCCTAAATGGGTATTAATGGGTCTAATGGAGTCTTGCAGGCTGTTCAGTGTGTACAGGAGTGAAGCTGTAGTAAAGAAACCTCATGTTAGTAAATAAATTAACTCGAGTGCAACACTGCAATAATGGGCCAAATGACCTACTCATGACTTTTTTCAAATGCCTATTTAGGTGCATCGTGTTTAAAAATCTGATCGTAAAAAGTTTTGTCGCAAATTAACTTTGGAAGCTCAAAGCAGTAAGGTCACAAACAAAAAAACATTTCACTTTTATATACATGGATGGCAACCTATTTGCTTGTTGCAGCCTCTTCTTCGTCTTCTTCCTCTTCTCAGGGAGGTGGCATCACTTTTTTCTTCCATTGGCCAGCTTACAGTGAGATTTCTCGGCAAAGCCATGGCTAATAGAGAAAAGCTCTGTCAGAACCTCATTCAAGGTTCCGAAAAGCTCACCCAGAAACGTCCAAAACCCCAACCCCCTCACGTTAGGTACGTAATTTTTGAATGCCCCCCAAGATAAGACATCGTTAAGAGGTCGGAGATATCGATAATATTGTAAGAAATTATGTATATCTCACCTGTGATTGAATATTTCTGTGATTGTGACCAGAAACCATTTGAAAATCAAAAAATTACTGGTTGCCAAGGTTACTGGCTCCACCCATTACGATATCTCCTCACTTAATTTACACTGAATTCCTGTTTATAGCGAACGCAGTGAGCTTCATACTTAACGCGTGCACATGAGAGAATAGGAAACAACAACAACAACACAATACCCCTGGCAATTTGGAATCCATGTCGTTGGCTATGACCCTTTTGCTTCCGTTTTTTTTTTAAACGCTGTGCGGTGTATAAACACGATTGGGTTTTATTTCTATCTTGTGAATATTACTTAACGCGTGCACATGAGAGAATAGGAAACAACAACAACACAATACCCTGGCAATTTGGAATCTGTGTCGTTGGCTATGACCCTTTTGCTTCCGTTTTTTTTTTAAACGCTGTGCGGTGTATAAACACGATTGGGTTTTATTTCTATCTTGTGAATATTACTTAACGCGTGCACATGAGAGAATAGGAAACAACAACAACACAATACCCTGGCAATTTGGAATCTGTGTCGTTGGCTTTGACCCTTTTGCTTCCGTTATTTTTTTTGCTTCTGGTTTTTTTTTTTTCTTTCCGGTTTTTGTCATGGGGAATGATGCATGCCGGGAGATAAAGGCATCGTCGGAGACGTGAAAGACCCAAATAATATCAGACATGGTGGACATTTCCTCCACTGATTTTAATAAAGATATCTCCCGCATCATCAAAAAATAATTTTTAATCGTGATTTACGTTATTTGATCGCTGATCCCGAATCCAGGCCGAAGTAACCGGAAATTGCGTATATAGTTGTGAACAAGTTAGAGGTAAAGTCAGAAGCGAATGTAAGAAGAATACTACGTTCACTTCTAGTATTTATTTTTTTAGATGAGATCCTGTTCTAGGCGGTGTAGTTGTTGTTGTGAAGGTAATGTTGAGGATTTTTTTTTTTCCGATGAGATGCTGTTCTATGTGGTGTAGTTGTCGTTGTGAAGGTAATGTTGAGGTAATATTTATTTTTGCAGATGAGATCCTGTTCTAGGTGGTGTAGTTGTTTTTGTGAAGGTAATGTTAAGGTAATATTTATTTTTTCAGAGCAAAAAGACTGTTTAATTTGATATATTGAAGAAGCGAATGTAAGAAGAATTCTACGTTCGCTTCTGGGCTTTGCCTATTCCATATTAACAATAATATACACTCCAAAAATTTGCTCATTTGAAGTGAGGCATCTACGATTAAATTGATCAAACATTTATGATCAAAAATCAAATCACGATGTTAACTTGGTTCTTTTGAACTACATGATGTACTTATATTTGGAGGTGTATATTTGGTGAAGTTAGCTAAGATGGCACCATTTTTTTTTGTCTACAAATTCTTCTTTCACCCTTGAGAATTATGTTGTTAGATGAGCGGTTAAAAAAAAATTACCTTCAAATCGATGTATGGGTTGCGTTTGTGCTATGTTCAATTTTTGAATGATTCACGCATTTGAGAGGTCAGGTGACTCATCCTTCGTCAATGTTTCCGATCATGGTAACGTCTTAATTAAGTTATTTTTTCACATTTGATACCATATCACCAATTATATAGGTATCTGCGTTGAAATCCGAAGAAAATTGGGCTTTTTATGAAGCATTGAAAAAATGGATCTACCGTTGCGGTGATGGCGACAGGTGGCAGCTCGTGTGTTTATAATTTAAGAATTGTGAGAAGATGACTGTTTAAAACCCCTATTTAGATTTAGGTGCGTCGTGGTAAACAATGTGATCCTATTAAGTGTTGTGGCGATTAACGTTTGGAACTCAGAGGAGTAGGGTCACAAACAAACAAACATTTCACTTTTATATACAGGGGGCTGCAAATGTAGGTATACAGTAAGGACTGTACTTGTTTTCATTACTGTATACCTACTTTTGCAGCCCCCTGTATGCATACATGGCAAGTTGGAGGTGACAAGGTTATTTATTTATTTATTATTTTATTTTATTATCTATTTATTAATTAATTAGATATGATCAGAAGTGATACTGCATGTGGAATCCTAGAGGATGGGGGCATGACCTTCAGTGAGAGAAAGCTCATGACGTCACACAGCTAATTGACTCGAGGGATACATTGCTTATCGGCTACAGGTCTCTCCAGGGGTGTGTGTTCCATTACCAATCAGCTTGTAGAGTGCTTGCGAAGTGGCTTAAGCACTCAAGCAAGCACTCCAACGAAATGTTAGTTGCTTGATAACTGAACAGACCCTGGGTGTGTTCCATTATCCATAAGCTTGCTCTCGTTTGCCAAGCCAGCCGTTCCTTATCAACAGTGTTAAATGGAATGCTTGCTTGAGTGCTTAAGTCATTTGGTGAGCACTCCACAAGAAACTTGGTAACTCAACGCATTCCCAGGTCGATCAGTCTAGCCTGTGTGTCAATCCTTGCGAGTGGAATGAATGAAAGCGAAACATTGCGTTTCTATAATTGATCGAACTTTCCATCTAATACAGGTTTTGATTTATACTAAAATTGGTCTGTGGGTTTTCACAAACAAAACGGGCCAAACCCGTGAAATGTGGGTCACTTGCCATCTATGTACGAGGTGTGTTCAAAAAGTATCCAACCTTAATTTTTCGTGCGTAAACAAGTGAAGCTAGGGAGGCGTGGTTTGGTGCACGTATGAAGGCGATCCTAATTGGTATGCGTGAATATTTTCCCGCCTGCAGAAGCTGTCAGTCGCCGACAGACCGTCGATGAGTGAGGAAGTGTAAGTGAGCGCCATCGGATTTTCGTGTTTGACAAAATGGTGGAAAAACTTGAACAAAGCTACTGCATCAAATTTTGTGTAAAGCTTGGCGATTCCCAAGTGGAAATTATCCGCAAGATTCAACAGGCCTTCGGGAACGAAGCAATGGGCACCACACAGATAAACGAGTGGTACAACCGCTTCAAAGATGGTCGCACATCAGTGGAAAGTGAAGCACGTTCTGGTTGGCCCTCAACATCCCGAAATGAGATCGTCATTGACCAAGTGAGGACCCTGCTGATGCAGGATCGTCGAATCACGATCAGAGAACTTGCAGACGAGGCGGGCGTCAGCATTGGATCCGTTCATTCCATTGTGACTGAGGATTTGGGCTTAAGGAGAATCTCAGCGAAGTTCGTGCCAAAGCTGCTAACGATCGAGCAGAAGCAACTCCGTTTGGAAATCGCACAGGACATGCTGGAGACTGTGAACAGCGATCCCAACTTCTTCAACACAGTGATCACTGGCGATGAGACCTGGATTTATGGGTACGACCCAGAAACCAAGTTCCAGTCATCACAATGGAACCATCCAACATCCCCGAGGCCAAAAAAGCAAGGAAGGTCCGCAGCAATGTCAAATTCATGCTGACCGTCTTTTTTGACTCCAGTGGCGTGGTTCATCGCGAGTACGCACCACACGGCACAACCATCACCAAAGAGTACTACCAAGAGGTACTGCGTCGCCTTTGTGACGCTGTGCGACGCAAACGGCCGGACCTGTGGATAGCGGTCAATTGGCAGCTCCATCACGATAACGCACCCGCCCATTCTTCACATTTGATACAGAGTTTCCTGGCCAAACACAACACACCTGTGCTTCGGCAGGCTCCCTACTCTCCCGACATGGCTCCGTGTGACTTCTGGCTTTTCCCCAAGCTGAAAATGCCCCTGAAAGGGACCAGATTTCAGTCCAGAGAAGACATCATGCGGAATGCAACGGACCAGCTGCGCGCCATCCCAAAAGAGGCGTTCCAGCGCTGCTTCCGACAGTGGCAGAACCGTTGGGAGAAGTGTGTGGCAGCCCAAGGGGACTACTTTGAAGGAGATTAGTGTAAGTTTGTTGTATCTGGATACGAGTATTTTTTTATGAACAAGGGTCGGATACTTTTTGAACACACCTCGTATATGTATAGATTAGGCTTCTAAGCCTATTGTTAGCCCATCCCCCTCACAGTGGGAGATGGGATTTTGTAATTGTGTGTGTGTGTGTGTGTGTGTGTGTGTGTGTGTGTGTGTGTTCGTCTTTCTGTTTGTGTGTCTGTCTGGGCCGTAATGTTTCTACCATTTGAGCTTTTGTCATCAAATTTTCAAGAAAGCTTTATTGTGAGAATATGAAGAAGACAAATTAATAATTTGGTCAGGTACCGTTGTGGTGGAAATTTACACAACAGAGAAAACACTTAATAATCTAATAGATCGTTTATATTGTATAAAAACACACATGTGGAGAGAAAGGCTTGTCTCAAGTGTACAAGCAGATTCTCTGAGTCTGAGCCAGAATACATGTTTTTTTTTAATATGAGTGGAAAATAGGGAAAATAAATTGGGAGGGTGATCTACTCACATGTAAATTAAATGACCAATCACATTCTGATAAGAGACAAACAGAACATTTTCAAGGAAATTTCTATGGTATGTCCTCAAGCACTTTCAAGCTTTACCAGATATTTGCATTGCTTTGCTGTCCTCCCCCTTCACAATGATTGTGTACTTCACTTCAATATAACAATGACCTGTGTTCTCCGCAAATTTGTTATTCAGCATTCATTAATTAGAATTAAGCATTGCTGCTTTTCATTGGTGCCCGGCGTACTGGCTCCAACCAAAGCAACTTTAATTTAACTTGTCAAGCAAGTGTAATAAAGAAAGATTATATTGTAACACAGTTAACTAACACACTATATCTATTCATAATAGAACAACCATTAGTATGCAATGACCCATTATCAAGTATATTTTATAGCATCAGAGCAACAAAAATAACAGAGGGGTACATATTGTTACCCCTCTGTTCTACATATTATTAGAGAATACAGTGGGGGTATTGGAGAAGAGGAAAAGGAAGAAAGTAAAGATTGATGAAATGCAGTTTGGATTTATGCCAGGAAGAGGAACACCACATGTGATTTTTATTGCAAAGCAGTTGCTGGCGAAGTACATGGAGAAGAGGAAGAAGTTGTTTCTTGGGTTTGTTGATTTGGAGAAAGCATTTGATAGGGTCCCATACGAAGTTGTGACATGGGCATTGAGGAAGTTAGGAGTGGAGGAATGGTTGATCAAAGTAGTGATGACAATGTACGAGAGAGCGCGCACAGCTGTAAAGACGAAGGATGGGAACAGTGGTGAGTTTGAGGTGAGGGTAGGAGTGCATCAGTTGTCAGTACTAAGTCCACTTCTATTTGTAGTTGTGATGGAGGTGCTGGCTCGGAGCACAAAGCAGGGTTTACCGTGGGAGTTGTTGTATGCAGATGATTTGGTGTTGATTGTGGAGAGTAGGGATGGACTGAAGGAGAAGATGAATAAGTGGAAGGAATGTATGGAGGCAAAAGGTTTGAAGGTGAATATCGGAAAGACGAAGGTGATGATAAGTGATAAAACATGTGGTAAGGTAGAAAGAGCTGGGAAGTGGCTGTGTGCTGTGTGCAGGAAGGGTGTTGGAGTGAACCCATTCAATGTACAATGTGTGCTGAGTGGGTTCATCGAAAATGTAGTGGGATGAGAGGGTCATTAACCAGTGTGGTAGTTACATTCAAGTGTAAGGTGTGCATAGAGGGAGCTGCAGACGGAGGAAATGTTGAGTTGGATCTTGGAGACGGTGTGAAGTTGGAAGGTGTGAAAACATTTTTCTACCGAGGAGACATGCTGAATGGAGAAGGTGGATTAGACTCGATGACGGTTGCTTGAGTGAGATGTGCACGGAAGAGGTTTCGAGAACTGAGTGGCGTGTTGACGAGGAGGGGAGTGTCGCTGAAGTTGAAGGGAAAGGTGTATCCTACATGTGTGAGAAGTGCTATGATTTATGGGAGCAAAACATGGGTAATAAATGTAGAGCAGCAACGAGGGCTGAAATGGGTGGAAATGCGATGGTTCGGTGGATGTGCAGGATATCGTCGAGAGAGAGGAAGACAAATGAATTGCGGAAGATGATGGGAATAGAGCCTGTGATGGATGTTGTGAAGAGAAACAGGTTGAGATGGTTGGGTCATGTGTTGAGGAAGGATGGAAATGAATGTAGACGAAAGTCAAGGATGGGGAAGACCGAGAAAGACTTGGCTAAAGGTGGTGAAAGAAGAAATGTGGGTAAGGAGGTTAACAATGGGAGATGCAGAGAATCGGGCAAATAAAAGTAGAGAAGATTGTCATGGGCCCCGTAAGGCTAACTCCCGCTCCAGCAGGGAAAATGGCCTTTGAAATGCCTGTTGTATTAGTGGCCATTTTGGATTTTATCCCAAATGTAAAAAAAATCTTTGTCTCCAGAATTACCAAACCAATCACCATAAAATTTGTCAAATATGTTACATAATCACAAAACACTGAAATTTCACAAAATAAGTAGTTTGGCCCGCTGATGCTGAATGGGCCACAGAAAGTAACATACTTTACATGTTGCTTTTTTTTTTCCTGCTGATGATGGATTTGGCCTTCAATTTCCCAGAAAACATATGAATGAAGCTCCATCTGGGAGGCAGCTTGGAAGCCGACAGCACTGCTTCGATTTTAGTGATTATTATTATTATCATTATCATTATTATTATGTCATCCGCCGTACAGCGGAAGATGGGGTTTTGCAATCAGTTCTGCCTGTCTGTCTCTCTCTGTCCTGGGCCGTAACCTTTTGCAAAACTCTGTTCTTGTTGCTCTGAAACAACTTGCCTTCTCTTCCTTATACATTTGAGCTTTTGTCGCCAAATCTTCAACAAAGCTTTATTATGAGAATATGGAGAAGCCAAATTCAGAATTTGGTCAAAAGGTCAAAGCTACCGTTTAACATACACATGAAGAAGAAGTCCAAATACAAAACGGACGGGCTGTGCATTTTCAGATGCTTTCTAGTTATTATTATTATTATTATTATTATTATTATTATTATTATTATTATTGCTATTTTTATTTTTATTTTTTACTCACAAAATTGGATAATGGTATACATAGTTCATAGTAAGTATTCTAACATGAACACAGGCCCATTATTTCCTACCTGTATTTCACTCTGCTTATAAATGAGTACTTTGCATGACTATGCAGTCAACTATCAAAACAACACTATATAGCGCTCATGTTAGTCCCCATTGCTCCTTCAGGGACAGCTTCTCCACAGACTTCCACATGCCATAACCAATCTTCTTCAAACAGCAATCTGGCATTGCAACTTGCAGGAGAGGATGCAGTGCCCAAACAACGAAACAAGCAAGGGTCACCTATCTTTTCTCCACTATCTCAGGTTGGCATTCTTTTTTTCCTGCAGGTCATTTGAGTTACTCCAGCTGTGTTTCTGATATGTTATCAGAGCTTGGATACCCCTTGCACTTTGTTTCTGAACATATGCTGTGAATCCAGGCAGTCCTATCAAGCATCCACACTTCAAAATCCACAGGTTTGGCTGATTGGGAAGATAAGTTTATGCACAACCTGAACAGCCCAAGCACATGAAAAAGGAAATTGACACATTTCTGAACAATTGCATCCATGACTAGCTTGTATTAAGAGTTATTTCCTGTCTCACATATTTTTGAACCAGCTGCATGCATTTTTGCTTTCAATATGTTGTTAAGACAAGCTTGTATTCAATTGTGTATAATATGTTGTTGCAACTTGCATTCTTTTCCTGGAAAGCAAACCTGACCGAATGCAATCTCAGCCTGCAATAAGTGTCTCACTCTCAGGAGAGCCAGAAAACACCAT
Organism: Eptatretus burgeri; assembly: GCF_056783735.1. Taxonomy (NCBI): domain Eukaryota; kingdom Metazoa; phylum Chordata; class Myxini; order Myxiniformes; family Myxinidae; genus Eptatretus; species Eptatretus burgeri. Next base: position 20,494,754 of record NC_140968.1, read on the forward strand.
CTGTCCACTCATAAGATTAAACTTTCAAACGTGTCTCCCTCCTCTAAAACCTGGTCGTGCCTTGTCAAGTCTTTCTCTGAAGTATGCTCCCCTTCCATCCCTCCCCTCTATTCAAATGGCACCACAGTCGACTCCACTTGTGAGAAGGCCGAATGCCTCAGTTCTATGTTTGCTTCCAAATATTGTGACCCCAACCCCTTGCTCTCTGCACACACCGTCCGCAGTTGCACCCAACTAACTGCTCCTGAGCTCTGTCTTTTCCACCTGAGAAAGTGGAGAAGTTTTTGCCAAATAATTTGCCCTTGGTCATCTTCCATCTGCTTGTAAATCGGCCAACATCACTGCATTACATAAAAAGGTGCAAAAACTGACCCTCTTAAATACAGACCTATCGGCTTACTTCCAATCATCAGCAAGGTCATGGAATCCATCATCACTGTTGATATGAAATCCTTCCTTTTCTCCAACGGCCTCATCTCAGATCACCAATTCAAATTCATACTATGGGACTCCACCTTGGACACGCTACGCCTACTCTACCAAAAATGGATGGAAGTCCTCAATGTCAGACATGATATCAGGGCTGTTTCAATAGTCTGGCATCCTGCCTTGCTCTCCAAACTCTCCACTTATGGCATCCAAGACCAACTCCACTCTTGGGTTGCTGACTTCCTTTAATCTTGTTACTAATGTGTGGCTCACAACGGAATCCTTTCATCTCCTCTCCCTGTCTGGGGTGGAGTGCCACAAGTGTTCTGGGCCCAGTAGTAGATGACAAATGGGGTTTCTGGGATGCCCATTCAATTGAATGGGGGAAAAGAGAAAACTTTCTGACTCAAGCCCCAAAAGCCCAATATAGGAGACTGATTTTCTCCCCACCTATCCCCTTCCCTCCCATACAAGCAAATGTAAAATTGAGACTATGAAAGATTGAGACTTACTGATTAAAGCACTTCTTCCTCCCAACATAATCACAGTCCTTTTTTTTTTTTTCCCACTCAAAGAGCGAACCAACGAATATTTGCCCATGTTCTACTTTAGGGAATAACTTAATTTTCTTATAACATTCGTTTGTTTATTCACAAAGAATAACTTGGAACTTGGTTCTTGGTATAAGTGTCTTTGTTGAGCAGAAATGAAATGATGAACTTCTTTTAATGCTCTTATTTTTCATGGTCTTTCCAAATTCAACATTATGTGTTATTTTATGTAAGTTTTTCTCAAAATAATTCAAAGCAAGCTGTTTCATTTTCGTGTTGAAATGAGTTAGTCTGGAGTCAACCAGGCTGCCTCGCTTGAACCAAGCCAAAAAAATTCCAAAGTCATTTCCTATGTGGGACACACCCTGAAAAACCCATTGTTGTGTAATCTCCCATTACGTCATCAACAGGAGGCTATTTAAACCAACTTGTGTGCCGAGTGTGTTTTGTTTAGAGAATGGATTGTGCAGATAATTTCTCCGACCTTGCGGATCAATCGTTTTCACAAGATGACAGGTGAGATCTTTAACCCAATTCATTATTTGTTGTTTTTATACAGATTTAAATCGCTATACAACCAATAATTATTGTGTCTTTTTCTAACAGGTTGTCCCCAATAAGAACATCATTGATAACTGATCGAGAACAGGAGGCCTTTGAATTACACGATGAGTGGCTAAAAATGAATGACTTCCTTGAAGACATTCGATCGTTCAGAAGAGAATTGAATGACATTTTTGTTGGCTGGCAAGAAGTTCCCTCACGTCCTCTTACCATGAATGAGTCGAGTCAAAGGTGAGAAATTATAATCCCTCTGTCTCTCTCTCTCTCTCTCTCTTTCTCTCTCTCTCTCTCTCTCTCTCTCTCTCTCTCTCTCTCTCTCTCTCTGTGTGTGTGTGTGTGTGTGTGTGTGTGTGTGTGTGTCTTTGACTCATTATTATTATTATTATTATTATTATTATTATTATTTTCAGTTTAAACACTTGTCTGGATGAACCAAATGCACAACTTAATCTTCTGGATGAATCTGACATGACACTATCTTCTGGAGGTAAATGTTATATTTATTATTTTATTAATATCATCATATAATCATCTTTATATACCCTAATTGTTCTTCACTCTTTGTTTTGAACAGAATATGTTGATCGAGTTTCAAAACCAAAAAAAACATCAGACTGCTGCGAAAGAAGATTTTGTTCAATGTTATTACTTTTGTTTAATTATAAATGCTTTCCTTATAATTATCTGATTTTTGAATTACAAGAAAAGAATAAAGGAGATGTAAAGGGGAGGGGGTTGGGGGAGGGTTAGGGTTGGGGGGTAGGTGCACTCCCCCAATGACCCACCACCCCCTCATATCTCTCCCCTCCCCTCCCCGTGTGTGTGTGGGGAAGGGTGGGGGTGGGATGAGTGGGGGTGGTGGGCCAAAGGTGGGGGCGCACAGGGAGGTGGGGCTTGTGTCGGTGGGTGGAGTTTGTGTGGGTGGGGCTTGTATGGGTGGGTGGGGCTTGTGTGGGTGGAGCTTGTGTGGGTGGAGCAATGTTTTTATAAATTAAATAAACGTGTGTTAGAACTAATAAACTAATCACTAATTATGTGGATATGATGGATGTGATGTAGTTTAGTGGGTGGGGTTTGTGTGGATGTGACTTATGTGGGTGGGGCTTGTGTGGATGTGGCTTTTGTGAGTGGGGCTTGTGTGGATGTGGCTTATGTGGGTGAAGTCAAAAAGGGGCGGGGTTTAAAAAGGGGCGGAGTCAAAATAATTGTCCCCCATTTATCTTTGTCTTTTGTAATTCCTCGAAATAAAATGAACCTAAAATCTCTTCCTCCTTTAAATCACATAATTTGTAAGTCCAAGGAACTGCACCGACGACATCAACAATTTTAAAAAGTTCATCTGTCCATTGCTTGGATGATAACCTTTTTCAAAATGAGATTTCCACCTGTATATTCTTAATTTATCACCAGCTTTGAACTTAGGCTTTCTGGCATTAATCTCTTTTTCATATTTTAATTTTGTAAATGTATCTGATGGTTTAATTTCCGTTGAGGTATGAATCGTATCATTGTACTTATCTACAATGTCCTGAATTAAAGATAACCATTGTTGAGAACCGAGTTGAGTGAATTTTTTAAATAGTCTCTCTTTTAAAGTGCGATTAAAATGCTCAATAACAACTGCTTTTCCTTGATTAAAGGTGCTGTATAATGTAATGTTGTTATTTTTCAGAAAATTCATAAATGTTTTGTTGTAGAACTCTGTACCCTCATCAGTCCACAATTTTTTTTTATGTTTTCTCTTGCTTTTATTGAATATCTGTTGGAAAGCTAACATAAGAGTATTACCTGTTTTGTTTTTCAAACGGACAACCCACGCATATCTACTCCTCAAATCAATAACGGTTAAAGCACACTTGTACCCCTTATCATAATTGGGTTCAATTAAATCAGCTGACCAGATATAATCAACTTCCTTGGAATAAACCTTCCTTCTATGAAACTTTGTGATTATTGGTTTATGTAATTCATCAGCTAATTGCTCTTCAATCTTAATGACATCATTAGAACCTATAAGTTTTTTTGAATTTCCAAGCCCAAGTTTCAATTTAGCACTGATCATCTTCTTCACGATGAACCGATCAACTTTTTCTCTCAAGGTTGGGTTTTGTATCATAGGCAAATTGTACAACATTTCTCTATCGGCTTCATGTTTTTCTTCCAACGTTGTGCAATTTCCATAATCAAGATTGTGCCTCCTGCACAATCACCCCTATTGATAGGTTTGCTCCACGGTTTAGGATTGTCAGCCTCATCTAATCTTTTATTCAAGTTTGTTCCTGGACCACAGAAAGAATACCCTGGTAGATGTAATTCCCCTGGTATTCCAGATGTTAGAAATGTACTTCCTGATAAAAAGTTTTGGATATCTCCCCCTTGTTTGTGTTTGGTGAATTCACTCTTTTTTGAGCCACACACCAAACATGTACCTTTTTGTATAACCCTATTATTTTTATTTTTAACATCCGAGATATATTTACTCTTGGTTTTCTTTTTACATTTTAGACAATAACTCATTTATTTATGTGAAAAATTCCTACAGAGTGCGAAAACCTTTTTTGTTTCCAACATGCACATTTGAATCTTAATTTTTAAAACATAAAGAATCCTGAGAAATGTCTTCACTCTCTCCTCCATTTATTTAAGAAAAAAAAATGTAAAACATTAATGAAAGTCAATTACACCAACATCATCAATAATATAATCTTTTCCTTCTTTGTCTTCTTCATCTCCACTTTCTCGTTTAAATCTTCTCCCTGAAACCGATGTTAATAGTCTTGACTCATATATTTCTAATAGATTTGCCAATTCTTTGTTTTCCTCCTCGGTGCGTTGAGATTTATTTATTTTCTGTAATACCTTTGATCTTTTTATAATCTCACTGGTTTCCATATTTTTATATTTATTTATTCTCTCTCTTTCTCCTCTCTCTCTCTCTCTCTCTCTCTCTCTCTCTCTCTCTCTCTCTCTCTCTCTCTCTCTCTCTCTCTCTCTCTCTCTCTCTCTCACCCCCCCCCTCTCTCTCTCTACTCCCTCTCCTCCTTCTCTCTCTTCTCAGTTTCTTCTACCTCTACAAGTAATTATAAGTCAGGTGATGTGTTGTTTTCATCAAAGAATAAAAAGGTTATTAGTAAGTTTAAAGATGAATTGGGTGGGAAGGTCATGAGTGAATTTATAGGATTGAGATCAAAGTCTTATGCTTTCACGTATATTGATAATAATAACATTGAAAGGTGTGATAAGAAGCTGAAGGGAATATAGAAAAATATAATCAAGGAAACAATAAACTTTAAATATTATTACAACTGTTTAACCTTAAAGAAGGAAGAGTACAGAAAAATGAATACAATAAGAAGTTACAAACATGAATTATATACAGAAGAGATAAATAAGAAAGAATTAGGAGCTTTTGATGATAAAAGATATATCTTAGAGAATGGAATCAATAGTCTCCCTAATGGTTATAAGTGTTTTAGTGTTAAGATATTGGGTTGGAAATTTTAACAGGCTACTGCCGTCTTTTTACTGATTTATAAATGAGAGAACCAAGCAATAACCAAACCAAAGAGTGGAGATGTAATCAGCCTTGGTATTTAAATCGGAAACATAAAGAATGTGAGAAATATCAAATAAGTCTTATTGAAGATATAACCGGGGTAAAAGTAGATAAAACAAATAAGTGGATAAATTTAATTATAAAAAAGTTGGAGGATGTAAAGAAAAAAAAATCCTTGAATGGACTGAAAATTTTGATGGTTATCAATTGAACAATGGAAAAATAATTTACTACAATCTCAAAATGATATGTGGCTCAGGAGGTGGTCAAATAAGAGCATTAAGAGAAGTTTATCATTTCATTTCTGCTCAACAAAGAGACTTATACCAAAAACCAAGTTCCAAGTTATTCTTTGTGAATATTCTCGATGGAAATGCATGTTATAAGAAAATTAAGTTCTTCCCTAAAGTAGAACATGGGCAAATATTCATTGGTTCGCTCTTTGAGTGGAATGAAAATATAAAAGGACTGTGATTATGTTGGGGAGAAGAAGTGCTTTAATCAGTCAGTCTCAATCTTTCAGTCTCAATTTTACATTTGCTTGTATGGGAGGGAAGGGGATAGGTGGGGAGAAAATCAGTCTCCTATTTTGGGTTTTTGGGGCTTGGGTCAGAAAGTTTTTCCCTTTCCCCCCATTCATTTGAATGGGCGTCCCAGAAACCCCATTTATCATCTACTCCCAATCCTATTATCTATTTGGTAATGACTCCACCCTCTGCCGTGACAGCCCTCCTCCTTCAGATAAGCAGGTAGCAGCCTCCTCCCTCTCTTCAGACCTTGACAAAATCACAAGCTGGCCAAATACTTGGAATATGTCTTTCAATCCAGACAAATCTCACACACACACACACACACACACACGCACACACGCACACACGCACACACGCACACACGCACACACGCACACACGCACACACGCACACACGCACACACACACACACACACACACACACACGCACACACACACACGTTCTCTCTCTGAAAGGACTGTCTGGCAAACCCTCGCATCTACTTTCTTAACAATCCTCTTGAGGAAGTTCAGTCATGTAACCTCCTGGGCCTCACGATCAGCCATCATCTTTCTTGGGCAAAACACGTTTCAAAGTTGGCCTCCAAAGCCAGTCGTCGACTGGGCATCCTCCATCATACAAAGTCCTTTGTTGGCACACCTGAACGCCAATCTACATACAAGGCCTAAATCTGCAGCTTTATGGAGTACTGCTCATCTCTTTGGGCTGATGCCTCTGCCTCACACCTTGCTCAGCTTGATACAGTCGAAACACAAGTCTTCAAGATAATTGGAATGTCCCATGATGAAGCTTAGTCTATGGGCCTATCATTTTCGCATCACAGACAGGTCGGTGGTCTATCTGTCTTCCACCACCTCCTTACTGGTCTTGCATCATCTGCTCTTTCTCTTCTTTGTCCCCCACCCCCTCCCACCAACCCCAACATGTTTCTAAAGGGGACACGTGGTTCACCAGCAATCCCCTTCTGGTGAATCTCCCAGAATCCAGAATCACGACTCACCTCCACTCATTTGTTCCTCTTTTTTTCCTGCCTGTGGAACTAACTTCCACATTCTCTTCAATCTCGTTCTTTCCTCCAAGTGTTCAAGACAGCTGTTCACCACCTATTCATATATCGCCCATCCGTCCATTCATTGAGACCATACTCTATGCAGAGCGTTGGTGCTGCCTCAACAGTCTCCTTGGCTATTGGGCACAATCCTGGACGGGTCGCCACTCCGACACAGGATACCAGCAAGCTGGCACTCATTTTGCCGACCACGGAAGGATGACAGGCAGAGTGAACCCCACCTGGTATTACTTCAACATCCGAGGAGGATTTGAACTCAGGATCCTCGGATCCCAAGTCCACAACCCTAACCATTAAGCCAACACCAGGCATAATATATCATCCCCAATCCAAAACCATGATCTTTTCTACCCCCGTTAACTATACACATCCTTCCAAATTTCCAGTTTTTCCTTCCTGAGAGTTTGCTTCTGTATTCATCTTGTCCACCTGATGTGTCATCCCCTATCCCTCGTGCCTCACCACACCCACTGTTTGTCCAACTCTCCCTCTATTTTGTCTTTCAACCCTGCTGTTGGTGTCCCCACCCCCTCTCTCTACTGCTGCTTTTGTTTGCTTTTGTTATGTTGTGTCCTGTTCCATTCAGTGTACTCGCTCTTCCACGAACCTTGACTCGAGACAAAAAAATAGATAATTTTGAAAAGTGAAAAACTGTTGTTAGATGGTTCATACCAGATGCCAGGCACAGTCGTATAATGGTTAGAGTGTCTGCTCTGAGTTTGGGAGGTTGGGGTTGAAACCTCAGCCAAGTCATACCAAAGACTTTCAAATGGTATGTGATACTTCCTTGCTTGATGCTCAGTATGTAAAAGGACAGAACACAGACAAACTCCATCTGTTGGCATCCATGGGGAGTAGGAAATTCCTCCTTAGTTGCCCTGCTAAGTGTGGAGAGAAAAACGACATCTTAAGAAGATAGCATCACTGGCACTCAAAGTGCTCTGGGAATGATATCTCTTCCCCTAAGCTCAGTGGCTGTGTTTGAAGTCAACTCTGGGGTTCTCCAATGTTCCGTACAGTCTTCATGTACTCCACCGGTCAAAGGTTTTAGAACACCCCCATTTTTTCCAGTTTTTACTGAAATTTAAGCAGTTTAATGTTTCAATGTATTCTGAAATTAAAGCATAGAACAAATAAACAATAGCAGATAAAAAAAGAAATCATGGAATCGTTTTGTTGAACAAAATTTTATCTAAATTTTTGACTCATCAAAGGAGTCACCTTTTGCAGATATAACAGCCAAACATACTCGTGGCATTCTTTCTACAATGGAAATCAAATATTGTTCGGAAAGTTCTTCCCAACACTGTTGCAGAAGTTCCCACAAATGTGTTGCACTTGTAGGTTGCTTTGCTTTCACCCTTCTGTCCAGTTCATCCCAAACTAGCTCGACGGGGTGTATGTCTGGAGACTGCACTGGCTATTCCATGATTTGAAGCCTACCGTCTTGTTCTTTTTTTCTAAGGTAGTTCTGACATCCTGGAGATATGCTTTGAGTCGTTATCTTGCTGTAGGATGAACCCCTGACCAACTAGGCGTAGACCAGAGGGTATTGCATGGCGCTGCAAAATGCTGTGGTAGCCCTTTTGGTTCAGAGTGCCAGTCATTCTGTGCAAGTCACCGACTCTGGATCCAGAAAAAAGAGCCCCAGATCATCATGCTTCCTTCTCCATGTTTGACAGTTTGTGTCACACACTGAGGAACCATCCTTTCGCCGACTCGACGGCGTAAAAAACCCTGCGTGATGAACCGAAGATTTCAAATTTTGATTCATCGGTCCATAAGACCTTCTTCCAGTTTTCAGTAGTCCACTAAAGTAGTCTTTCAGAAGATTTGGATCTTCACTAAAATTGAATCAAGTTGTCTTTGCCACACACCCAATATGTCCACCAACTTTCATCCGAATCTGTCCAAACTTTTTGAGATATCCTGCAGACAAACAGAAAAACAAACAAACAGACAGAAAGGGGTGAAAACATAACCTCCTTCACCTTCGGTAGCGGAGGTAATAAATACTATACAGGGTGTCCATAAAGTCTTTGTGCAACTTTTGACTTTTTATAACTTTTTATGCACATGATAGAAACAAACTATAAATGGTGCATGAATGGATATTTCATAAAACATTTTTTTTACTCCAAACAGTTCAAAGTTTTAGGCTTCAACATAACTGCCATCTTTTGTAATACTGTACTGTACTGTACTGTACATCGTTCAATCCGATTTTTCAACTTGTTGAAAAAAATTCTCCGGTTGCTGCTGAGTAATTTAATGACTTGCATTTGTAATCAGTCATAATTTCAACCTAAAAATGTGGTTTTGATGGACTCAACACCAATTTTACATAGCCTCATAAAATGTAGTCCAATGGGGACAGGTCAGGCGAATCGGGTGGCAATTGGTCCACATGTACCGATCGATTTGTCTGGAAAGAAGTCATTCAAGCACCGTCGTACATTCGCAGCATTGTGGCAGGGAGCCTCGTCTTGCTGGTACAAGGTGGGATGTGAAAGATTTAATCGTTGTAGTTTGGGAATTACAATACTATTACAATGTGAGTATGTCTATCAAGGACGTACCATTTAGAATGTCAGTGTGTCTACAAAGTACATGTATTTAGAACGTGATCACATATATCTATATAGTAAGTACTGTACTATAAAAAAAATCAGTGTACATATTTATAAAATACATACCATTGGAACGTGAATCGATACAATAAAAGCAATAAGTCTGTTTCTTCAGTGTATGAACATAAACCTACATTGTCAATGCATCTTCTACAAATAAAACAAACACAAACACACCAGCACACAAAACAAGTCCTGGCGAGAGTCCACAATGTCTGATTGCTCTTTCTTGTTTATTACTAGCAAAATCAAAGATTTTTCAAGTGTATTGGTTCGTCGATTTTGTTATCCTGTCTGTTTGTCTGTTTGTCTGTCTATTTGTCACCTACAGGTCGTATTTTTAAACCGATCTTCACGAAACTTCACCACGTGGTAGAGTTTGTCATAAGGAAGAAGCGTATTGTTTTTGAGGTCAAAAGGTCAACATAGGCCAAAAGTCAACAACTAAGGTGGTACTTCTAAAATCCTCAATTTTCATCCGATTGTCTTGAAATTTGAAGAGTAGTTGCATATTTGGTCATTGAATTCAACCACCAATTATTTTTGAGGTTAAATATGTTTTCTGGTTTTTCAAGTTTCGTGCTCTGCACGATGTCTTCTTCTTGTTTGTTTGTTTGACTTCTATGTGTTCCTGAACCCCTGGATGTAATAAGTTGAAAACTGCTGGTTGTTCTCAGGACGCACACACGAATATTTCAGGCGGTAAAATAAATTCATACTCCTGGATGTGAAACACATCTTAACATTAACATATTATAAGAGAACACAACAAAGTACAGATGTCGGGCATGACGATCATCGACTTGCCCAAACCAAAACCAGTTCATACTCCCGGAAGTCGTAGGAGCCGGTATTACAAGTCATCATGATGTTCCCCAGAGACATCATATAAGTGGGGGAATTACAGACAGGTTCTTTGCTAGTTTGACAAAATAATCATAAGTACCTTTTGCAGAGATATTGTATTTATTCCATGTTGGTAGTGTGATTTCCGTTTAAAATAACAACACTATTGCAACATTTGAAAAACGATTTTAAATTTCATTAGCATTTTTCATCGGTTTAAGTTCACCTGAAAATGTGAGCGAAGAACAACTTGGGGGAAAGTTGTTATGAGATGGTGATGTGGTAGTGGTGTGTGTGGTGTTAGTTGTGGTGCTGTTAAAGTAGTAGTTGTTGTTGTTGTTGTTGTTGTAGTAGTAGTAGAACAAGAAATGAACAAGCAGATAGATTTCATTTTGTCAGAGCAAAATTAATCCCTAACTTAAAAAAAAAATCACTTGTTTGGGTTTATTCTGAATGTATCATCAGATTTAGTACACACTTGTCTGTTTTGCTTCCTCCCCCACCCCCCATCTTACTTGGCCATTTGTGAAGGTTCTTCCTTTGGCAACCATTGCCAGAAAGCAAGACTCTTCATTAGAGAGTTGACAACTCAGACAGTTCTGTGTCCACTTTAGGCATGCACTTGGAATAGTGGCCTCAGAGCTAGCCAGGAAGAGCAAGAAAAAGGACCCATGTGAACCAGGCCTATTTGGGGCGTCAACCATCCCACTTCATCAAACAATAATTTTCGAGGTTTTAACTTTATTTCACCTGTCGAAGAAAACTCTCAGCTTCGAAATAATATTCATGACATGTTGTTGATGCTCCCTTGTTGGGTTACACAAATTGATGATGACACAAGTTTCCTGAAATGAACAAGCTTAACCTGCCCTTGAGTCTTCCTCATTGAGCTTCAGTTTGAAAATGAAGTCTTGAATTTATCTTCTGCTTTGTATTTGTTGCTTTTACTTTTAGGCTTTGGAGTTGGATGCTGCAGTCTTGGGCTTGGATACCCTTACCTCTTCATATGCATTCTTCAGTCCACTCGCTATTCAACCTCCTCCAGTTTCACAACCTTCTCCACAAGGACATTCTGCCCCCACAGTTCCCCAACCAATCCCAGCTCCGAACCCACTCAACCAGGATATTCCTGCTGGCACCGTGAGTAACCACTGACTCCCTGAAATGTTTTCCTGCTTATCCAGTGCCCTGTTGACAATCTTCTTCTTTTTTTTTAATGTGTGGAAGAGCAGAAAGTTTTCTTCTTTTTACTTCTGAAAATGATGTTCTGAGAACAATTTTCATGTTATGTATTTAATTGATTGAAGCCAAGCCTCATTGCCAGGTCTCATGGTTTCCTCATATTGAAGGCTTCCATTCCATCCATTGGGACCATACTCTGTGCAGAGCATTGGTACTGCCTAAGCAGTCTCCTTGGCTATTGGGAACAATCCTGGACGGGTCGCCACTCCGACGCAGGATACCAACAAGCTGGCACTCATTTTGCCGACCTCGGAAGGTGGCAGGCCGAGTCAACCTCACCTGGTATTAATTCAACAGCCGAGTGGGATTTGAACTCAGGATCCTCGGATCCAAAGCCCACCAACCTATCCATTAGGCCAACACCAGGAATATTGAATGCTTCGGTCTACAGCATTTTGTTCGTCATGATATATTTTTGATATTAAAGAGAAGAATGAAACGATTGATTAATTATTATTTTTTTAGTCCTATTGGAGCCATGCTTTTTCATGAATCCTCACCCCAGCAATATCGAAACAGCAATGCTGGCACCCCGACCAACCAATCCCCCACATCTCCGGTCTCGAACCAAGGCTTCTCACCTGGAACATCTCCACAGGTCAGGTTTCGTTTTATCCTCACTGTTTTACTCGCTTCACTCTTCTTTTTTTATCTATTTATTTTTACTTCTCATTCTCGCACAGCCTTTTCACACGAGTGAAGCTAATATTTATGAGGAACGATTCACTTTGGAAATGTCATGTAATTAAATGGATGTCGAAAAGTGTCTCTGAGATTAAAATCATTAGACAAACATTGCATTGTGGGTAGCAGTTAATAATTCCACTTGCTTGCAGGGACGGCAACAAAAATAATATGGAAGCATTTTTTTTATTTTTTGTTCTTTTATTTCTTTAGACTTCGGTTTTGGGCAGCATTTTTGGTGATAGCTACTATGACCAGTCAAGACAAGCTACTGCCCTCTCCCATCAGGTGAGTGAGTAACTGAGAGAAGTGGTGGGGGGGGGTGTATTTGTTTGCAATCTTTCCTCTCGAGAAAAACTTTGTTCATTTTCTGCCTCTTTCTTTTCTTTCCCATTCAATTCATTTTATCAGCTAGAGCAGTTCAACATGTTTGAGAACCCTCTGGGAGGAATAAGCCTGCCATCAGGCTGCCTGCTGGATGGTGGTACCACCCTAGCCTACTCTCAGGCTGGAATCTTGGACTACTCTGCTGCTCAAGACATTGCTGGGAAACAGGCCGCACATTATAACAATCTTGGCGGTCCCATCCCAAACATCATACTTACTGGTATGGGCTGTATCTGTAGTCGACAAATAACTTCAGTGTTGCTCTTCTTCCTCTATCTTTTGGATATATAGCCAAAGATATTCATTCTTAATCTGTTATATTTTCATCCCCATGTACTGTTTGTATTTCCATCAAAATTTTCCATGATAACTTTCCAAAATATTCCCACAGCATGACCTTTCTTTGTGCCTGCAACTAAAATTCCTTCCACCCATCCCATGATATTTATCTCAAGTTTAAATATGGGTATCTTGAGAAGTCCAGTTTATAGAGGTTGTCTCCGCACAACAATCAAATCCCCTGCACGTTCTTTCACAGTGTTAAACCCCTCCATGTCAGTACCCTTCCCCACATCTCTTACAAGCCTGCATCTTTCCAACTCCACACTTCTCCATGTCCCCATTTTCAGCATCCCTCCACTTCATGTCCCCCCTTTCTGAATCACCCCTCACCCCATCCTCTCCATGCTTCCATCTCACCCCACACCTTCAATGCTTCTCCCTCTCGGCTTAACCCTCATTCTACGCCCTCTCGACTTACCCCCCATTCTATGCCCTCTCGGCTTCCCCCTCGTCCTGCCCTCCCATCCCCCCCCACTCCCTCCCAGTTTTCCACTTCATCTATCACTGTCCAAGCCTCCTTCACCCCATCACTCACCCTCCAAGCCTCCCATCCCTCCCACACCCTCCCATGGCCTCCTCCTCTGTCCCTTACTGTGTGTACCTCAAACATCTGAGGCCTCCGCTACAACCTGACTGATCTCTCAATCCAGGCTGCTGCTGACAGCACAGAGATAATGTGTTTGACATTACGAAGACCCAAGCAGTCATTTTGACTGTTTTGGGCATTTTTAATTGCTCTTGCTTCCTGTGTTTGAGAAGTACATTGTTGTTGTTTCATGAATTCAAATATTGATTTTATATATATATATATATATATATATATATATATATATATATATATATATATATATATATATATTTATATATCTTTAAAATAAAGATTTAACAGTCAAAATAACTGCAGAAATGGTTCTAGGTAGGAAAGATGTCTGGCCTCCATAGTGTTAACAGAATCCTTCCCACAGGATATCACTGACTCCTTAGTGTCTGCCTGGCTATTGTCTCCTCTGATTTGATGGACCTATACTCCATCCTGGCAGCAGAGTTGCTCTTTACATCAATAACTCAATTTCGAACTGTCATTGTACTGATCGTACACCTCCCAACCCCCAGGAGGACCTCTGGCTATGACTTCCCCTCCGCTGCCACCTCTTGTTCATCTGTATTGTTCCATCCTCGAAAGTGACGACTCCATCTACACTCACCTGCAAAAGTATTCACCCCCTACCAATTATGCCACAATTAGAGGAATTACGAATTACGCAGAAATTTTTTTTCCAAATGAACTTTTTTATTCATAACTGAAGAGATCAATCCAAGCACTGTTATAGTTGGAGGTTACATGTCGGGAATACCTTCAAAAAAACATGTACAAATCAGAATTCACTGGTTGCAAAAGTATTCAGCCCCTGAGGTCAGTACTTGGTGGAAGCACCTTTTACAGCAATGATTGCTATGAGTCTTTTTGGGAAGGTCTCTACAAGCTTTGCACAGACATGGTGAAATCTTTACCCATTCTTCACGTGAAAATTGCCCTAGTTCTGCCAAGTTTGATGGGGATCGTCGATGGACTGCGATCTTCAAGTCTCACCATAAATGTTCAGTTGGGTTTAAGTCAGGATTTTGACTGGGTCACTCAAGAACATTTATTTTCTTCTTATTCAGCCACTCCAGTGTGGTTTTAGTTTTGTACTTCAGATCATTGTCCTGCTGGAATGTAAATCTCCCACCCAGTTTCAGATTCATGGCTGACTTAAGCAGGTTTACATCAAGGATTCTCCTGTACTTTGCACCGTCCGTTGTCCCTTCTATCCCTCCAAGTTTGTTAGTTCCTGCTGATGAAAAGCAATCCTATAACATGATGCTGCCACCACCATACATGACAGTAAGGATGGTGTTCACTGGGTGATGTGCAGTGTGAGGCTTGCACCAAATGTAACACTTTAAATTTAGACCAGAAATTTCAATTTTCGTCTCGTCTGATCACAAAACTCTTCTCCACAAACTCCGTATGAGCTTTTAGATGAGTCTTTTTCAGTAATGGCTTCTCTCTGGCTACCTGTCCATAGAGGCCAGCTTTGTGAAGGGAACGAGATATTGTTGTTTGATGCACACTGATCCCCATCCTGGACATAAAACCTTGCATATCTCAGTCATTGTTGCATTTATAGTGACCTCTCAAACCAGTTTCCTGCTTGCTAGCTGCTGAGTTTCGATGGGCGACCTGATCTAGGTAGAGTCTGGGTGGTATGATACGTCTTCCACTTCTTAATGATGGATTTCACCGTACTCAAAGGGATAATGAGTCTTTGAAATCTTTTTATAACCCTCTCCTGAACGATACTTCTCCACCACTTTATGTCTGACTTCTTTGGAAAGCTCCTTGGTCTTCAGGTTTGCCTTATTGGTTGACCAAGTGAGTTGTACCTTAAAACTCCTTCTATAAGTGGAGCTTAATCTTAAGTTAAACCACTGATTACATAGAGGTGAAACCTTACACTTATTTTGTGTCATTTCAAACAAATAATTCACTCTTGAAGTGATTTAGTGTTAATTAGACAAAGGGTTCGAATACTTATGCAACTGAGAATCATCTGATTTTCTCTGTTAATTGAATGTATTCACATTTTACCTGCATATTAAAATACGATCACTTTGGAGTAGTTTGTGCAGACTCTATATTAAGTTTGATTTGAAAGCATCAGGAAATACCCTCAGGTGGCATCAAAATGTGAAACTTTGAAGGGGGGTGAATACTTTTGCAGGCCACTGTACATCTCTCTCAGACAACATGGGCCAACTTTTAAGTACTCATCCCATCTCTCTTTTCCTCATATGTGGTGGTTTCAATCATCACCATGCAAATTGGCCTGGTATTGCTACTTTTCTCACCAGCCATGACACTTCAGGCAAATGACTTCTGTGACTCCATGGGAATGACTCAATCTGTGAACTTTCCCACCTGATTTCTCCCAATGGCAAATCCTCCCTTTTTGACTTGATGATGACAAACTTCCCCACGAGGCAAATGTCTACTGTTATTCCTCTGATCCAATTGGTTCATCTGATCATATGCTTGTTAGAGTCGGTATCTCTCTGGCTATTCTCAGAGAGCTGCCTCAATGCCAGCCCCTATTCTCCACCACTTTGGCTGACTCCCACACATCTCGAGTTTCTTACTCAGGCAGATTGGCAGGGACTGCAAGCAGCAATCTCTGTTCAGGACTGGTCTCCTATGTGGTCGATTGTCACAAAACTGCGTCAAACAGGTTTTGGGGCTCCACTGCTCAATATGTTCATTATAATAACATATATATGCGGTATGTATACGTTTTGATCACACCTTTCAGGGGATACCTAGTTTTATATGTTTTTGATAAACACTGAAAACTAGGAGTAATAATGTGTCATATTTTAGGTATTTAAAAAAAAAAATTGCAATAATTATTATAAATTGCATTTTATAAGTGCATCAGGGTATGTTAGGCATCCAAATAGAATTTAATTATGATGCCATATATGTGTGTTTATGTTGACACAAACATGAATATGTCTGGTATAGACCCTAAATTTTGGCAAACATTTTTATGATGGGGAATTTATGTGAAACCATGAGTATGCACTCTTTTCTGTGCACTAATCCTACATAGAATACACCTATAAAACAGTTCTATCACAGTAAACTTTGCAAAATAGTTAAGGCAATTTGCCTAAACCATGTTTTGAATAGAAATACTTGATAATAAAATAAATTGTGAGATAAACCTGATTTGGGGCAGTTTCTACTGAAGCCATGAGTATGCCTTTTGATTATTCACTGTGTCCAGGGATTAAAACATTAGTAAGAGATATTAAGTTACCATAAGGGTAATACATCACCCTTAATATATGCTTAATTCCAAATCTGTGGATGCATCACCCTTCCATTTATTGCAATTTCTGCCTAACCTGAAACCCATGGATATGCACGAAACCATGAGTATGCATCATTTCTTCAGAGCATATGTTCATTATTTCAAGATACTGAGGCCTTCCCACACAGATGTGGTACTTGTGCTTGTATTTCATGATTTTACATGCCTCAAATTAAATGTTTGTTATTTCAGGAACATTTGTGTCAATCATTTATCATTAAATTTGAAACCATGAGTATGCCTTAATGTATTAATGAAAAAAATTTGTTTACTCATTTGCCACATACACCTTCTTAGTAGAGAGGATAGAGTGTTGGATAAGCATATAAATACCTTGTAATATGTTATGGTGGATCAGTATTCTCAAGTCTAAGTTACTCTCTTTTACAGTGAAAATAACCGATATAAATCTAAATGAAACCATGAATATGCATTAATATATCTACTCCAACTTTAAATATCGATGTCCTGTGTGCACAAGTCATACCTTACTTGACCACCCAGACTCTTCTTGATAGCCTAAGATGTATTTATTTATGAACACTGAACTGCCCCAGTAATGGTGAGAACTGATACAAGGTCATGTTTATAAAAACAAATTGATTTTTAATAACACAAAATGCAATTATGTTCTACTTTTAAACAAAACCGTTTCTCAGTCACATTTATTACTGAATCGCAAGCACATACTTATTGTATATAGATAGAAGCTGATATATTGTTATGGTTGTGGAAATTCACAGAACACCATTCAGGTTTCCCAGAGATCAGTTATGTCGATAAGTGTGTGTTCAGATTACATCTCCCCACCGAGGTCTAAAGGGAATTATTCGTGTAACCGGGCTGTGATCTTTGAGTCAGCCGTTATTCTTTTGCTATCGTTATTTTGGAACAACCACATCTCCACAACGCCAACCACGACATCTCCTCACCTCCTCCTCAACAACATCTCATCAAACCTCTCCACAACGAAAACATCGCTCTCATCGACCATCTCCACAACGACAACCACGACATCCCCTCACCACCTATGCCACAACAAACATCGCCTCACCTTCATCTTCACGAACGCCGCCATCTTGTTACCGGCAACAGCGTCCTAAATGAACAACATCTCTGCCACCAGACGCGGGGACTCCCTAGTTGGGTCGAGGGCCGATAGTCTCTGCCACATCCGCATGCGAAAGATGATCTCTGCAACATCCGCTTTCTTCGCATGACTTGCAATCAGATCAAAAGATCAAAAAGGGCGGAGCCAGCGGGGGGGGGGGGTGAAGGGTGAGAGGTCAAGGATCAGACTTCACCCACGGACCCCATAAAAAGGCACGCTGGAACGCCAAGCGTTCAGTTGAAGTCGGAGAGGAGTTGAAGTTGAAGTCGGAGTTGAGTTGAAGTCAGAGAGGAGTTGAAGAAGTCTGGGTTCGCCGTGGAGCTCGCTTGAAGAGAGTCGGTGGAGAGTCGGTCTGCGGCCTGTGAGGAGTCGCGTGGCAAGCAGGCAGTCGGGATCGTCGCAGCGGAGCCTGGAGCGCAGCCTGCCGTGCCGTGCCGAACTGTGGGTCGCTGGAGTGCAGCCGGAGAGGAGTCGCCAACCAGCGGCAAACGGTCCGATGTGATCGGGCCCCGGGACAGTCCGAACGACGCTGAGGAATGGGTGGGCTCTTAAGAGAGCATCAACTCTAAAAGAGCAAAGGCCCGTTCGTTCCTCTGAGGTGTTGTCGACTAGGCCCGATTGACCGGGCCGCACGACGAGGCCTGGGCCGAGCCGCGGTCACGCCAGCTGCCGTGTGGACGGGACGTCGAGGAGCGCCCAGCGAGTCACCACGAAGGTGACAGGTAACCAGCTCGGTCTCTCGGAGTTCCTGAGGTCTCCACAGCTCCGTGAACTACAAAGACCCACGAGGTCCAGTCCTACCCCTTGCCTTTCCTGGGGTTTTTCTTTGGATGAATGTTGTGGTGCCGAGTCCGTTAAGTAGAACTGTTAATAAGTAATTGTACATAATAAATAGACCAATGGTTGTAATTCTTTTTTCTTGCTCATGTCTTGTCTCTACCCCCCAGTTATTGCATACGTGCTTGAGAACCTGATTGCATACATGACTGCATGACTGCATATGTGTCGTGTGTGTAATAAATGTCCTTGTGTGAATGTACACCTGCTCGTTGCGTCCTCTTCCCTAAATTGAACTGCCATAATTAAGTTCGGAATATAGTTGATTGTTAATAACCGATAAGAGAATCGGGTCCGACGGGCTTGGCGATAATCCGCTCAGCAATCGCAAACGGAGCGAGCTGCTTAAGCGGCTCGTTTCCGTACTGGCTCCGTCGAGGTACAATCTCTCGGTAGTCTAATTCGGTAAATTGACCATTCGGCGATCAGACCCTGTAGCGCGCAGGTAGAGTATTGACAAGGCTGTGGTGTGCTTAAAACACATCCGTAGCTGGATTTCGGCGTTGTTCAGAAAGCTGCGACTAGGTTTGCACGTTCGGTGGGCGAGAGCGGCCGCCATTGGCAAGAAGCGGTCGCCCGCACGCCGACGGGCGGGAAACCACAACAATATAATAGGTCAGTTATATATTACACAGAAGTAACTGCTTCTTTGTGTGATTAATTAGATGCATACTCATGGTTTCAAGCAGTCACCACACATAATTTAAATGCGTTGTGAAAATTTCAATTTTCGGAGTTAAGGTGCCCAAATTCTCCCATGGACCCCTCAACATGTTTTCTGTAAGACCACAGAAACTTATAATTATAGCCTTAATTTGGTGCAGATGTCCTCCGAACGCTAAAAGGCGCAGTTTCGTGACAATCGACCATGTATATCTACCGCCCATGATATTAAGTTATCGTGGTAATTCATCCACAGAAACCTGCTTTCTCTCTCTTGCACAGATTCATCCCATCTCGTCTTCAGTTATCCAACCATTCTTCCTACCCATGGTACACTGAATCCTGTGGTGAGGCAGTTGCTCTGAAACAACTTGCCTTCTTTTCCTAGAAAGCAAACCCAAACTGAAGGTTATCTCAGATCATTCCACAAAGCTCACAAGTGTGTGTCCACTCTCAGAAGATCCAGAAAACAACATCTGTCCAACCTCAAGAATGAACTTTTAAGCTCGTCTCCCTCCTGTAAAACCTGGTCTGTCTCTGGAGTTGTTAAGTCTGTTTCTGGTGTATGCTCCCCTTCCATCCCTTTACTCACTTAAAATGGCACCGCAGCCGACTCCACTCGTGAGATGTTCGAATGCCTCAATTCTGTGTTTGCTTCCAAATGTTGTGTTCCCAACCCCTTACTCTCTGTACCCACCGTATCCAGTCGTACCTGTCCACAGGAGGTTTTTCATCACTCAATCTTACCCTATCCTGCTCTAATATTTACAATCACTACTCTCTCAGTGCATATTTAACCAGACGACGTACCTCTAACAGCTTCCATGATACAAGAGTAAATCTAACCTACTTGATCACATGGTCCATACTATTCCTTAGACAATCTATGTATGGATCCCCCTTCGATACGTGAGCTACCTTCCATTTGTGCCAATGTCCATCCCCAATGATTGTAGGTGCCTCACGAATTCCTGTTTAAATATATTGACTGCTTTGGCTGCCACAACATTTCTGGAGAGACAATTCCATGCATTAACAACTGCTTGTCTTACTTCCATCATAACTCTCCTCTTATTTGCTCTCAGACTGTGGCACCTGGTCCTCCATTTTGTTGAAAAACTCTTCTGCACTCGATATTTTTTCTGTACTCTTCATTATCTTAAACATCTCTACCAGATTCCCTCGTAATTGCATGTCATGTTTCTTTCTAAAATCTCAGAATCGGAGGACAATTCATGACAGATGTAGTCATCATAATAATGAAACCTGGTGTTGGCTCAGCGGTCAGGGAGTCGGCTTGGGATCCTAGGGTCCTGAGTTCAAGCCCTGTCGGCCGCTGAATTAATACACCAGGGGGATGACTCAGCCTGTCATCCTTCTGAGGTTGGCGACATGAGTACCAGCTCCAATGTGTGTACTGGTAGAGGGGCAATGCATCAGCGACACAGTCGCACTTCAAGAAATGATAGCTACCCCGGCAGCTAAGCTGCCATACGACCACCACCACCATCATAATAATTTTTCAAAAACAATTTTTCCTTCTAGCCTGTCACCAAATACCTAAGTCTTGCTTCACAATCACAACTACTGGCCTCCTTCGAGAAATACTTAATATTGTTGCATACTTCTCGAACAATTCCCTGTTGAAGGCTCCTTTGCTTTGTTCCTGAAATGTGCTTTACCCACTTGATAAATTTCATGTGGTTGTGCGTTTTATACCATCACACAAAAGAATTTTAACATGTTTCAGCATAAATGCATCAACCGAGAGTGCATTGCTATTTATTCATTTCATTTTTGTACGACTTTAATCCGATTTGTTAACTGGTCTGCAACATTCAGTTTATATATAACTTGTTCATGTGTTCAGGAGATTCACCACCGAGCCTTTCACGGGAATTTGGGAACACACTTGCTGCGCTTGAAGATGGAGCATTTGGCTTAGAGGATGATTTACGGGCTGAACCCCTTGGCCTTGATGGTCTGCGCATGCTCGGTGACCCAGATGCTATACTCACCGAAGACGCCTTTCGCCTCGATGGCCTATGATAATTTACACCGAATTATTGCGTTGTTGACTCCATCATTGCTTCTACGACAGTCTTCGTCTCTGTTTTACATCCATTTCGATGTCATGTTGTGTGCCGGCCTCTGAAGTTGCAAAGCAGGGCACCTGCTTTGTTGGCCTGCCTTGTCTTCAATGCCTCTTCTTGGCCTCCAAAGGCCAAGCTATATGACAAAGCACCATTTTACCTCCAACAACTTCAACATAACCTGGGCACCATCTCGATCTCAGTCATAATATATGGATCTTTTATGACTCTAAGTATGCTCGTTTAGCTCATGCTGTTCTCTCTTGTATCCACCTGCAACACACAAATGTCTGCAAGGTCTGGTTAGACTCTGCTGTTTCGCTCCTATCACTCTGAGCATCTTGGAAGCTTCAACTTTGGACAAAACCAGGTGGAAGGACACATGTACTTGTACTAGCATAACTCTCAGCAGTAACCGTAACTCTCAGCAGCCAACTTCACTGGATTCTGATTTTAGAACACTGACATCAAGAGGTTTTTGAGGCTGCCCAAACCTACAACCATTTTATTTATGGAGTTTCGCTTGGCCAGAACTGCAACTCAGGAGATGCCACGGGCACAGCCTTGGTCTCACTCCTGGAAACTTCACATTGCCTCCTCTCATGGCTACAACATGTGTGTCATGTTTAACATGTTAATTTTAATTTTGTGTTTTGTTTACCTGTATTAATTCCAATTTCTTTGTTGACATCTTAATTACATTACCTTTGAATTGCACTCTACCATTCCCATTGCTTAGGACCTTTTCCTTTTGTTTTTTTTTTATAATCGGAGTTTTTCTTTTTGCCATTCACTCTTTATTACCGATGTTGTGAGCAGGATGTGTCACGTTGTCGGGGTGCCCAAGGGCTTGAACGTTCAGCATTGGTACTGTGACCTGAACATCCTGCCATGAACGGACCCCAAAAGCCACAGATCGGTTTGGTGTGCCACTCAGCAGATAATACAACAGACAGGACTGGCCATCCTTGATGAAGATATTCAATAAGATTTGACTCTCGAGCTCAGGCTCAGTAGCCTTTTAGTACCTAAGCACGATCAGCTGTTTTCTTGATTATTATGAATAATAAACCACTTCCACTGTACAGATAACAGCCAGAATTAGTTCTACCAGCAGATATGGCTTGCGCTGTGTGATGCATCTGCAGCGTTGTTGTTGCGAAGCGAACGAACACGCTTGCTTGCGCAATGTTGCATGACGATTTTATTGTCGGGCTTGTTGGAAATGGCAATCTGTTTGCAGTTCGTGGCTGCCGTGGGTTTGCTTGTTGCCAAGCATGACCCTGTGGAACTAACTACAAGTTTATTTTTTTTTTTTTAAACTGTGCTGGATCTGAAGCTACAAATAATTTTTCCAACACATGCTAAACGACTACAGCCAGTGTAGTGAAGGACTACAACCAGCTTGTTTTTGTGCTCTCAACAGTGTTTTTTGATTTCGGTTAATCTGCTTGCCAAAACATATTTATTTGGCTCTTAAATTCCAGTCTTTTGACCAATTGGAATGTGCTTGTTATTTGACAAGCAACCCGCTCACAGTTAACGTCTCCATATGCAAGCCGTGCTGAGAGCTATTGGTTTAGTATCAGCAACACTTCGACGTTTATTTTTTTTTTTACAGTAAATCGTACTTTTAAAGACATTTAATTGTTTATCTCACAGCATTATCACCTCCTATTCATGTCCTGCGTTTGTTGGAATGATTTCCTTGAGTTGTATTTGAACTGTTTGTAAGTGGGAAGAATGATGTCATGGCCATTCAAAGGCATGTTTCCGGTTGTTCACACCATGTTAATCCCCCCTGTCTATGGCACGGCTTGCACTTGAAAACGTAATGAGCGAACAAAAGCAGCTCCTCATTGAGGAGTGAAAGCGCCGGGGTTTGTAACTTGTTCGATTTTCTTGTGGCTTGAGTAGTTGCTTAAAGTAGTCAAATAGTATGGTACTGCATCAGCGTCCAATGGCTTTGCTGCGTTTCTGAAAAGGATATGAGATTTCTTAATGAAAACCTTTTTTGGCTTGTAAAACTAAATATTCCCCACTAAGCACTTCCACAGTGATAATAGCTCCAAGCTTGTTACCATTTTGTGCCATTTCCACTTTCTTTGTACGAACCTCTGCAGCTCGCCATCTGGACTTTTAACGCCAGACACGTGGCTTTGTGTGGTGTTGCACCTACAAATTTGCTCGACGTTGAAGAGCATTGTTTTGTTCCTTGTGTGGACCAATGATGTCTCGAAAGGACAAAGCACTGTGTTTGCCATGGAATGATATGTAACATTTGTAGGCTGGTGGAGAATAGATTGTAATGATATTGCAACAAAAAAAAAAGTACAACAAAACAAATTAAAAACGCTTTTTTGGTTAATTGAGGATGGCGATAGCGAGGGGCATTATTCCTACGAGGGTTTGTTCAGTTATTTATTTTTGAATCTCCATTCGAATGCATCCTTTGAAATGATTACGGAGTACGCAAACCCAGAGGAGCAATCTGAACGAGCTTCTTGACCAGACTTCTTTGGGTGAGGACAGACATATCTTGGCTTGTAATTCTATTATTATCATTGCACCTCTGCCTTTCTTTTCTGAATTTCTTGTCCTTTATTCATTTTTTCCTTTCTTATTCCAGTAATTGTTCGGAAGGAGAAGTTTGATGTTGATTTGCACGCATTACATTTGCCTTTGTGTTTCCATGCCTCTCTGCCAGACTGGTGCTTAATACTCGCAGACGATACTCTGTGTTTCTAATATGCATTTGCCAAGTCTCATGGGACAGCTTTTAAAATATAATAAATGAAGGTTTACAAATCGTGCAATGATTCACACACAAGCCAGAGGAAAACAAAACACAATTGTGTAATATTCTCATTGACTTTCAACTTGATTGCTGTGATACCACTTCAATGGATTATTCTCTTTAGATGAGTCAATGTGCAGTTAGGAAGTTTGTTGTTCAAATTTTTGGAATTTATCTGTGAAGTGTTTTTTCGAAATGCAAGAAGTCATATTTTATTTTGATAGCATTTAAAACCAAACTTTGAGGTTATCATAAGATATTGTAATTTGTTTAAGGTAATCTGGCAAGTGCAGTGCACTGCAATTGAAAGAAAGCTAAATGAAATAATGAAAAGAGAAATAATATTTGAGATCATTAATATAATTTAAAAAATAACAACACAGGTTTTCACAATGGTTGTGTTTTTATTTTTTTGTCCAAGGGTTTCTCTTAACCTCTTTGACGTACGTCCCATTCTGTTCTCGTGGAAATCTGATTTGTATTTGGGGAAGCAGTCAGTCGTGTCCCAAGCTTGCGTTGCTCCCTCACCTTTTGCCTTTCTCCCGATGTTACAGGAACGCCAGGTTGATGCAATGTGCCATGTCAGTTTTTATTACACCCTGCAACGTGGAATTATTATATTATTATTTCAGGCTGATAATGAGGTAAATGATATCGTCACCAATCTTGCATGATGAATGTGCTTGTTATGAGTGAAATCGACATGAGATTCTTCTTAATTAATTGATAAAGTTTAGTTGCTTTTTCATGTTGGAATTCCATCCATTTTAGCATCATTTTAAAAGAGGAGTATTACGTGTTGAGTGATGTTTGTAGTTGTCAAACTAAGCCCAGGATAACATTCCATCCCCTCGTAAGCTTGAGGCCTAGTAGCATCCCCAGCAGGCACTTGACTTTGATTTGACGTTGAGGTGTGGTTGAATTTGCATCGTGACGTCGGATAACAGGAATACGTCCGCTAACTTTGTTTTGACATATATTCTTCCTCAATGTATTTCTGGAGTTAAGTTATCAAATATTTCCAGGTTTGAGGACTACATCAGGGTGGGCTCAGGTGCACAATGCAGACTCTCAAATCAAGTGCTACTTCATCTGTGGAATAATTTGTATGGTGTGTTATACACCACCATGACATTACATTCTTGCTTGTTGTTGCTACTTTTGGCTTGCAATGACGAAATAAATAGAGCAGTTTGACTAGTTTGATTTTATTCAACAATGCTGCTTCAAAATGCTCAGAGCATTAACACTTTGTGCCAAAGTCTCAAATTTTTCATCTTGTAAGGTCTTATATTGGAGAGAGTTCAATGTATTTTGTTTGACCTGTTCCTTTTGTTGTTGCAATTCGTGGGGTATAAGGAGAGATGGTTTTGGATGGATTTATATATTTTTTTAAAGTTCTCCCTCCCACCAAAGCAAACTTTTGAGAACTTGCGATGCATAGAAAGGTAACTATAGCCATTTAATTCCCATTCACTCGTGTAATTGCTTAATGTTTTTTTTAAGATGCGATATACAGTGGCCTGCAAAAGTATTCACCCCTTTCCAATATTGCCACATTTTGGTGAATTACGAATGATGCAGAAACAATTTTTCCAAATGAACTTTTTTCTTTATAACTGAAGAGATCAAACTAAATACTGTTATAGGTGAAGGAGGTTACATGTTGGGAATACCTGTAAAAAAACATATACAAATCAAAATTCACTGGTTTTAAAAGTATTCAGCCCCTGAGGTCAGTACTTGGTGGAAGCACCTTTTTCAGCAATGACTGCTATGAGACTTTTTTGGTTGATCTCTACAAACTTTTCACAGTGAGATGGGGAAATCCTTACCCATTCTTCACGTGAAAATTGCTCTAGTTCTGCCAAGTTTGGTGGGGATCGTCGATGGACTGCAATCTTCAAGTCTCGCCATAAATATTCAGTTGGGTTTAAGTCAGGACTTTGACTGGGTCACTCAAGAACATTTATTTTCTTCTTATTCAGCCACTCCAGTGTGGTTTTAGTTTTGTGCTTCGGATCATTGCCCTGCTGGAATGTAAATCTCCCACCCAGGTTCAGATTCATGGCTGACTCAAACAGGTTTACATCAAGGATTTTCCTGTACTTTGCACCGTCCATTGTCCCTTCTATCCTGACAAGCTTGTTTGGTCCTGCTGATGAAAAGCAGTCCCATAACATGATGCTGCCACCACCATGCTTGACAGTGGGGATGGTGTTCACTGGGTGATGTGCAGTGTTAGTTTTGCACCAAACGTAGCGATTTGAATTTAGACCAAAAAGTTAAATTTTTGTCTCGTTTGATCACAAAACTTTTCTCTACATCCCTGCAGTATCATTAAGATACTTTTCACAAACTCCATATGAGCTTTAAGATGTGCTTTTCAGTTATGGCTTCTTTCTTGCCACCTGTCCAGAGAGGCCAGCTTTGTGAAGTGAACGGGATATTGTTGATTGATAAACACTGACCCCCATCCTGGACATAGAGCCTTGAAAATCTTTCAAAGTCATTGTTGGATTTACTTTGACATCCAAAACCTGTTTCCTGCTTGCCAGCTGCCGTTTGGATGGGCAATCTGATCTGGGTCGGGTCTGGGTGGTATGATACATCTTCCACTTCTTAATGATGGATTTCACCATACTCAAAGGGATAATGAGTGACTTTGATATCTTCTTATAACCCTCTCCTGAACGATGCCTCTCCACCACTTTATGTCTGACCTGCGTGGAAATCTCCTTGGTCTTCAGGTTTGCCTTATTGGTTGACCACTTGAGTTGCACCTTAAAACTCCTTAGATAAGTGGGGCTTAATTTTTTATTTTAAACCACTGATTACATTCCGGTGAAACCTGTCACACTTGTTTTGTAGCCTTTCAAACAAATAATTTGCTCCTGAAGTGATTTGGTGTTCATTAGGGAAAGGCTTTGAATACTTTTACCAATGAGAATCTTCTCATTTTCTCTGTTAATAAACCTTACTCACATCTTATTTGCATTTTTGAAATGAAATAAGCTCAGGTGGCATCAAAATGTGAAACTTTGAGTTGGTAAATACTTTTGCAGGCCACTGTAACATGATTTAATTTGAGGATTATGTAAAAAGAACTGTTCATGGTATACGAGTACATTCAACAAATGGCCAAATGAAGTGAAAAGTGAAGTTTTCGATTTTTACTTATTTATTAACATTATATTGGGGGATATTGTGTACAAATGAACAAGTCAATTGGTGAGACATGTCGTTGATAAACAATTTTTGTGAGTGGTTTACATGAAAGCTCAATAATGGGCAATGGCACTGAACATGAGGGTGGTGGTGGAGGGTCTGCTGATATTACTTCATTGTTCCAAGTCTTAGCAGTTAAGGTAATACCTTGAAAATACAGCAGCTCTCGGATCTCATGATGTCCCCTTTCCACAAGTAGTCGTTCGATAAGTTAAATTATTTCTGTTTTTTTTTTTTTTTTAGAAAGGTTCAATTGAAGTGCAGTCATGCTTACTCAAAGAGAAGCTTGAGCTCATGCTTCCTGATAAAACTTACGTCGGTGAAAGGCACACCACCTCTAAAACAAAAATGTAGACAAAATGTATACGTACATGTGGTCGACTGTTCTGTGACAATGATACGGAAGACTTTAGGGCCATAATTAATAACCAGAGGGCAGACAGGAAGTGAAAACGATTCGCTTGGCTTTCACAATGAGCACAGATGCTTTATAATCAAATGCTGATTCATGACCGAACTTGTGTAGTAATTTTAAGAAACTTCAAATATATTTCGATAAACCCCATCATTTTGGCACCTTTATTCTATTTTAAAGAGCATAACTGGCGACGCGGCAAAGGCGGCCAAGGAGATGTCCTTTTTATCTGCATTGCGTATATTCTACTATATTTGTATTTTAATGTAGATATTTTGTCTACATTTGTTTTTTGAGAAACTTTATAAAAGGGAAAGAGAGACGACATCACAGATGTAACAATCAACCACCACATGTAGATCTCAAACTCACTGCTTTATTTGATTTGGACTGTGCTGGCCCTGCTCATTATTTAAGCTCAATGGGCTTTTGCTCCAAAAATTTTAAACGTTTTACGGTGTTGATCGTGGCCAAGGAATCTTAAAGTTGGATTTGAACAATCGAAAACCTTGAAAAAAAAAAGATTCTGAATCTCTTTTCAGGAATGTGTATGGATGTTCACCACATTCCCAAAGGGAACAAAGTTTGAAATTAGCACCAAGTTCTCCTCTGGCAGAATTGTCTGTAGTTGCTTGTATGTTCACGTCTCTACTTTGCACGCTCAAAGTCTTCTTGGTTTCACAAGGGCTATTGTCCTAGCTTCTCTGTCCCATCATGTTTTTTGAAAGCTTGGCTCTTTATTTCTCGTTGCCTCAGGTCTGGAAGATGTGCATTGGAGGATTCTTATTGCAGAATCTGTCTGCTGGTTGTATCATTTCTGGCAGCATGCTTTGCTGCTGATGTAGTGCCCCAGTGGATTTGATCATTAATTGAGAACTTGGTCAGCATGCTGGCAGAAAAATGAAAAGTTACCTTGCCATCTTTATTGTCCATAAATAATGAGTGCCAGCAGACTGGAATGTGGGTTGTGTGAGTAGGTACGGGAAGCTACATGTGGCATTGAGAATTTGTACCTTGTCGAGAAGGAAGGTAAACGATGTGAATGTTAAGCTCAGCTCTTCCTTGTGTGATGTTATGAAAGCTTTGTTAATTTCAAAGTACAAGGTAAATTTTTATACTCTTAGTTTCACTTTAGTAGTTTATTCCCAAATTTGTTTTATTTCATTTTTGTTGGTGTTGGAAGAGCGAGCTCGATTGGATACAGACCAGAGTACGTGGTCACGTGTGAAACTCCTTTGCACTTTGAGCAAAACTGCTCGCTTGGAGTGCACCCGTAAAAGTGAGTGGACGAGTTGGAGCTATCGGTACTCGTGCATCATTTGGCAAAGAATGCCGTCCTTGCCGTCATATTACTGCTGCCTTACCCCAACTTCCCTTTATTTGCTTTGTGCTTTACCCAGTGCCGTGCAGTTATGGTGATCTGCGTTTGTCGATGTCATGGATGCATTGACGCTTCATTTGCTTCGGATTGTTTTTCATGCACCTTCTTTTGTTTTATTTTTTATTTTTTCAATGTTGGTTTGTGACGTTCCATTCATGACTTGTAACATATGAACTTTCATGATCATTAAAGTTTTTACTGAGTCACAATGCCTTTTCCTTAATATTTTTTCTCTCTCATCCATTAGGAGGACCGCACCTGTATTCGTGACAGGAAGGCATGAATAAAATTCACATTAATGCTTCAAGACATGGAAATTATTGAGTTGAATGATTTATGAAGTAGAATATGTATGTCTGGTGAGTAATATAAGGACCATTTATTTATTATTAGCAAATACCACCTGTAGCTTTGCTGACCTAAATACTAAGAAAGGGGGATAAAGACATGAGAGGGAGAGAAAGAAGAGGGAGGGGTAGGGCAGCAAGGAAAGAGGGACCTAGGAGGGGTGGGGGAGAGTGATGCCTTTTACTGCACGTTGCTATACACTCTGAGAGGGAGGGGTTATGAGGGTAGGTTGGAACAAAGAGGGTGTGGGACCAAGGGAGAGGAAGGGGGTGTTCTAGACTTGTGTTTCATAGTAGAACATGAATAGAAGGTGGTGGGGTGGGGAGATGTAACCTGTAATTGGAGAAGCGGGAGGGATGGTCCCGTCTGCTTGTGTTAGTACATGATTGAATAAAGTGGAGTATATTAAAACAGCATGTTCAAACAGGATCGCAAAACCACCTGTCACTTTCAAACAGCACGTACCATTTTAAAAGACATTCTAACAATGGCTTCCCTTAAGGTATGCGACTCAAACTGTGGCTGCCACCCTTTTTACCTGCTCTGGAACTGGAAATCTCCGAGGAGGTCGCACACCACCCGGAGTGCCAAAGAAGGTGCGAACCAGACAAACGAACAACCCTCCAACAGACGGACCCACCGCCAAAGCCCAACCCCACAGTGAAACCCCAAAACCTGGCTCAGGCCAAGAGACACTGGAGCCCATCGCACCCTAGCTGCAATTCTCATAAACACCCAGAGACGCCAGTGTTTCGTGCCTTTATTTAATTTCAGCACACGTTTTACAACCAAAATGCGAAAAGCTCCAGAATCTATCAACCCGAGCAAAATCCCAAAATTCAAACCGTGGAATCAAACCCAGTAGCAGCTCCGACTGCCAAAAAAGTGCCCATCCGCCCAACCCGCACACTCCCCGATACTCCAGGCTCAAAAGACCACAGCACAACGTAACCACCTCCAAACCACAACACAACCACCACAGGTAAGAACTTATCACAACCACCCATTGTTTGTCACTTCATGCAAGTTGGAGTGGGAGAGAGAGGAGGGCGAGAGAGAAAAAGGAGAGGTGTGGGAGAGTGGACAAATGAAGAGATTTGGGGGGAGGAGGAGGGGTATGGCTGGATGGAATGGAAAGTGGATTCACAGTAAGTCCCACAGTTGTTAATGAAAACCTGATACTCCAATATCAGAGTGAACATGAGATGTAAGAAATGAATGTTGAATGAGCTCCCATCTGCTGTTCCTTCGTCCTCCATTACATTCCCTGCAGCATCTGCAATGAGCTTGGGTTTTGGAAACAACTTTCCTCTCATGACTCCTAAGGTACTCCACAAGGGGCTGCGTCTCCAGGTGGTGTTCAGCAAGACCGCTATGAGGTGAAGGTTGCATTTTAAACTTTTGTCAGATTTAACTAAAACAACAGAACACACGTTTATATATGTACTTCATTTACATTATCACCTAACATTGTTTTCAATTTCAATTTGTAATTTTATTTTCAAAAACAGCTGTGATTAGGAAAGTAATTTACACTGCTGTCTACTGTCTCGCCATGGCTTATAAACATTGTATTGGTCGAACCATCCTTTCCCCTCCATTCCTTCCTTCCCTCCACACATCCTTTCCATCCATCCTTCCTTTGATAAGGAACGGAAAGATGTGTAGGGACATTGATAAGGAATGGGCCATGACGCTGTGGGGTGCAACACAGGTGGGGTGGGGGGCAACTTTGCACATCAATCAAGGTATTTTTGATTGTGTTTAACAATGGGACAGTACAGAGTGACAGTGGAGGTACTTTTGCTGTGCATCGCCATGGCTTGCAAACAAATATCCAAACAGCTTTTAGAGTGCTCACCGAGTGGCTAAAGCACTCAAACAAGTACTTCAAAAAAACGGTTGATAAGGAATGGCAGGCTGGGCAAGCGATTAGCGATCGCCTATTGGTGATATTAGATACCACCCAGGGACATCCGGAGAGTCAAACAATGTCCGAATTGGACAAATGAACACTTTTTTTTTTAGCAGTTAGAACTGCAACTAAGTTAAATTCTGGAGCTTAAATTTTTTAATTTAGCTTAGGTTGAGATTCTCAAGGTTATGGCATGTGCGGAAATGAAATAACAAATGCTGGTGTTTATAGGCATTGTAATGTGCCAGCGATTCGTAGGTGTGATGATCAGGCATTCGATAATATGAGTGAGGAAAGTGAAAAAAACTTTTTGTTCAGAAATTGTTGTGGACTGTTCCAAATGAAGGCATTGTTGAGCAGGCCGAACAAAACAGCAAATTAAGACCCAAGCGAGGTAACCGAGGATGCGCCTCGAGGGAGTGCAAAGTAGCCGAGGACGCGCCTGATAAAGGGTACAATTAAATAAGGCCATTAATTATCTTCAAAAGAGGTGTTTTAATTAACCCAGACACCCAATTTTCATTCACACACTTCCTTGAAGTTTTCTTAGAAAGCATGCAAAGCTTCAGGATGCTAGGTTTCAATGTTTTGGAGTTATGGAGGAGACTGACTGACAGAGGCACACTGACATTTCTTAGTATGGAGTTTCAGTGGTGTGCGATGCCGGATCCTTCTTCCCACCCTTTCCCCTGCCTCCCCTGATTAGTGGAGGTTGGCTTTGGGGCTACCCATTCTCTGGGGATGTGTACAGTGCAAAAATGCAAGTTATCTCTAGAGCTGACTTGTAATACCCTCTGCTACCACCACCGGGTGGCGCTACACAATACATATTTACATAGAGAATTTTTGTCAACTTTCCCTCCTGAGCCCCCACGAGGACAGATGAAACCAAGTCACCATTGTTCACCGTGAGGTTGTACTTGGTCCATGTGCCAAGTTTGGTGGCAATTAGCCCAGGAGTTTTGGTGTGATTGGTGTTGCATACAGACACACAAACATACACACAGACAGAAAATGACATTTATTTCTTATACACTTAAAGGTAACTGATATTAAATTGACTTTAACAGAATTTTGAACAAGTAGTGGTATATTCAAAGTGCAACACCCCAATGCCAAAAAAATAAATAAATCCTCCAGTGCACGACATCGCTGGGGCGCCTTCGGCACCCGGCGATGCCGCCTTGCAACACAGAGTCGTAATTGGGAAGGAGCAGTGCACAATAATTGATTGATGAATTGCATAATTGAAATAAATAAATAATAATTGTAAAATAATTAATTTCTTAATCAATTGGCTAATAGCATACCAAAACCACCAGTTTCATTTGAATCTGTAATTTTTTGAAAATTAAGTCATTAACTGAAAAATGAATAATTAATCAAGTAATTGATTAATCAATAAATCAAAAATACTCTTTATAGCCAAATCACTTGGTCACTGTCATGTCCAAATATCAGCTTCCGGACCTCTAAAGGTGCCCAAGATATTGCCAGGAGGAGAAATAAAATAAAAAATAAGTAATTTTAAAAATCGATAATAATTAAGTAATTAATCAATGAATTGATTAATCAAAAAAGAAAAAAGTAATATTTTTGCCAAAGCACATCGTCATTTTTGTCCCCAAATTTCAGCTTCCGAGCATAAAGGATGGCTGAGATATCGCCCGGGCAAACAAACAAATGAGAAATCATTCATTGAGTGACTTGGCGAAATGGATCGGCACTCGGTAGAGCACATACCTCTGCCAAGCTGAATAGTTTACATTTTATATACCTATGATACTTAGGATCTGAATCCAGACCTTAACCAAAATCAAATCAGTTGTTCTTGACACCTAACCAACTCATCCACCTCATTTTGTCATAACTCGTCCACAACTTTTTGAGATATAATGCTACACATAGTTTTTGGCCCCGTCTCTCAATGGTGAAGAATCACTTACAAAATACTCAAATCCGGATCCAGATTCAGATCTTCCCCAAAAATCGAATCAATTAGTCCTTGTCACATACCCAACCTGTCCACCCAGTTTAATCCAAGTCCGTCCACAACTTTTTGAGATATCATGCAATGCCATTTTTAGCCCCATCC
The DNA here is from genome assembly GCF_056783735.1 of Eptatretus burgeri. NCBI lineage: Eukaryota > Metazoa > Chordata > Myxini > Myxiniformes > Myxinidae > Eptatretus > Eptatretus burgeri. The sequence continues at coordinate 20,528,381 of NC_140968.1, forward strand.
CACAATGGTGAAGATTCACTTAAAAATTAAATAATTATCGTATCTGGATCCGGATTGGGATCCTGACCAAAATTGAATCAATTTTTCCTAGTGGCACTCCCAACCCGTCCACCAAGTTCCGTGTGAATCCATCCATAACCGTTTGAGATATTGCGCTATACATAATTCTTGGCCCGAACTCTCAGAAGAAACACTTTAAAAATTCTCAGATCCGGATCCGGATTCGGATAATCACCAAAATTTAGCGTTGCCGTCCTTGGCTGGCCAACTACTCACACAAAAAAAAATTCAGAATGATTGCTTGAAAACTGGCCAAAAATCGTGTGATAAAACAAACAGACAGACAAACAGACAAACGCTATAGACCAACTTACTTGGCCAAAAAAAATTTCACCAAGTAACAAGAAAACAAACAAACGGAATGAAAACTGAGTACTTCCTTCGTTTGGTGCCTGGTGATGACGTCATGCAACGCCTGGATATGGAATTGGGAAGGAGCGGTGTACAATAGGTATGGTCCTGCATTGGAGTAATCAGAAGAAACCCAAACAAGCAAAAAGCAAAGATGAAGTCATCAGGAGGAACCTGGATAGCATTCACCTTAAAGCTGCTACTCCTCTACCCTAAAACCCTTCTCGGCACAGCAAAGTGAGCAGTATTAAAAACTAAAAACAAGCAGTCATAGACTGGTACTGACGAAATCGTCAACTTGACCTCTGACCTTGTCTAATAAAAGCTGTGTCTGGAGAAGGCAGCGAAGCAAACCAGAAGTTTATACGATGAATCTGAACCAAACCATCAAAAATCGTAACGTCGACCGAAGCAAAAATCTCCATTTCTCCACGCAATTATTTTATATTATTTTATCAGTCACAAAACCGTAATATTCGGCCATCCACCAACAATCTTTACATAATCCGACGGCTCAGCGAGTCAGGCATGCAGCGATAACCTTTATTGGGATAAAAAAATGACTTTGAAACACCATCCTTATCGAAAACACCGTCAGCGCGCACACGGAAAACCATACGTGAGTCAATGACTCGTCTGCTCGAGCGCACTGCATCACGTGACGACCCGTGACGCACGAGTGAAATTTTTTTATACAATCTTAAAACGTCTCCAAAACATCCGATTTTACCAGAATTTCGACAACCGAGTTTTAAGCGTCCGAAGCGATCGCAAAAACCGAAGACAAAATTAAAATTGAAGTTAAAACGAACTCGTAACGTCGAGCGAAGCAAAAATACTCCATTTCTCCACATGAATTTACGGAATTATGTTTGACCTCACTGTGACCTTGACCTTTGACCGATTTTGACCAAAATCTAATCAGCGCGAGCCATCACCCTCCTGAATCACGTGGTGTAATTTGATGTCGGTAGCTTCTTCCGTTCTCGTGCCTACAAACAAACACACAAACACACGAACAAACAAACACACAAACAGAGGACGGAAGTCATCAATATACTTGCGAAATCTTTAGATTTCCTAAGTAATAATAATAAAAAAAGAACCCATGTCAAAAACTTAAATATTTCTGGCTGCCAGACCATGCATCCAATGAAGCTGAAGTTTTAAACATATATTCCCCACCACGACATGATCATAAATCTGAAGTTTCACCTCGATTGATTAAGTATTTCCAGAGAAAACATTATTCAATAATTTTCTTCAATCCAATATGGCTGCCAAACCATGTGACGCAGCAATTATTCCTACACAAATTTATACACTGATGGCTTGGGGAACATTTGTGTGAAGTTTCCTCTCGATCTGTCCAGCCATTCTGGAGAAGAAGATTTTAATAGGTTTTCAGGGTAAATCCAATATGGCTGCCAAACCATGTGACCTTTGACATCATACGCGTGAATCTTTTGTTCCTAATGGATAGGTGGCGGTCATACGTGTAAAGTTTCGCCTCAATCTGTTTGACCACTTTAGAGACGAAGATTTTTGAAGGCTTTTTGTTTTATTAAACAATATGGCTGCTGAATCACGTGACTGTTGACGTCATCAAAAAAAAATTGTGGACCATTTTATCCCCAGATGACCCTCAAAAATTTTCATACTGATTGGATGTGGAATTATACATATGCAATTATGATGTCATAACGAGGGCACCTATAAAGTCATAAAAAAATCACACTTATTCCCCATGAGGAGTACTTGCTATGCGCCAAGTTTCAATTTTTTCCTTGGTGCAATTTCAGAGATACAGAGGTCCAAAGTTTTTCCATTTTTCCAATACGGCTACTACACCACGTGACCTATGACGTCATAATTAGCATCAAAACATTCCACACGAGTAGTCACACCAAGGTTGAAATTTTCGTCTCAATCCGACGACGGTTGCGGAGAAAAACACCAAAGTTCTCTGCGGACAAACACAACCAAACAAACAAAGAAGAAGACGTCGTGCAGAGCACGATACTTGCAAAATCCATAAAACAAATTTGACCTCAAAATAATTGGTGGTTGAATTCAATGACCAAACATACAAATCCTCTTCAAATCTCAAGTGAATTGGATGGAAACTGACAATTTTAGAAATTTGGCCTATGTTGACCCCAACAATAATTGGTGGTTGAATTCAATGACCAAACATGCAAATCCTCTTCAAATTTCAAGCGAATCGGATGGAAACTGACAATTTTAGAAATTTGGCCTATGTTGACTCCAAAAATAATTGGTGGTTGAATTCAGTGACCTGATGTGCAAATCCTCTTCAAATTTCAATCAATGGGATGAAAATTGAAGATTTTAGAAATACCACCTTAGTTGTTGACCTTTGGCTGATGTTGACCTTTTGACCTCAAAAACAAGAGGCTTCATCCTTATGACAAACTCAACCAGGTGGTGAAGTTTCGTGAAGATCGGTTTAAAATTGTGACCTGTAAGCGACAAACAGACAGACAGACAGACAGACAGACAAGCAGACAGACAGAGTAACAAAATCGACTGACCAATATACTTGAAAAATCTTCGATTTTGCAAGTCACAAGAAAACAAACAAAGGGAGTAAAAACGGAGTAAAAAAAAATGTTGCGATTATGGAAAAGACCCCCTGTATGCATTCACATGCATATGATTTTCCCCAGACAAATATCTCTTTAGTTTATGTGAGATAGATTTCCTTCCTTTTGTATCGAAGGTTTTTGGAAGGGAGATGCGTTTTGAGTTGACATGTTCAAATTCTCTTTAATCCTTTCGTCTATCAATCCACCCTTTCAACATTGTTTAACTCCAGCTACCCATCCATCGCCGGCCCCTCGCTCTTTGCCCTGCAAACCTCATCCTCCATACTTTTCCATTCCACATCTGAAACCATCCCCCTACCACACACATCACAAATTACCCCCATTACTTCAAAACAATGGTCCAGAATTGCCTGTTGACTCGTACAAAAGATTCTTAATCAGGTGCTTGCGCAACATGGAAAATAAATACTCGTTACTCGTTCTTTTCAATTCCTGCAACCCCCCCCCCTCGCCCGCCCCTCCACAATCCCAACCCCATCCCGCCCCCCCAGGCAATCATTAACCCTGTGGGGGTCTCGTCATTCTTTTCATTTCTTGCAAAACAACACATTAAGAGTTGAAGGATAATTAACGCTGCAGCTCATGTCATCATCCACGTGCGTTCAAGCAGAAGTTGATAGTGGGTTCCATGGACAACAACAAGAACCACACCGTTTCTTGGTGTTTGTAAATGGCAAATCAATTTGACCTCCGTGGAGAGAGGTCATGAAACCGAGTGAAGTCAGTTGCGGAAGACAGAACGGCTAAACCTTCGAAAATGGCAGATGGTTTCAACTTCCGCAGAAGGTGGAGAGTGGATGAGGTTGGTTGTGAGAACAGATCGGTTTTAACCTCCGTGGAGAGTGGATGTCCCTGGAAAAGACTCTGAACAAGAGACATTCAAGCAGTCATTAGATGTGGATCGTCAAGCGCTCTCGTGAACCAAGCGTCTGATCCCCATCGCGTGTCTTGATCTGCCGAGCATTCGATCCCCTTATACTTGCCCCATTTGTCTCGTAGTGCTCCAATCTACCACAGGTCACCTACCAGGAGTGTTCATGACTCATCTTATTTAATGGGATCTTTTCACTCATCTCAACTCATCTTTTGTGCAATGCCCCCCATGGCGCATCTGGTGCCCCCCCCCACTTGTACGCCACCCATTTATACCCTGTTGCACCCTGTGAACAACTTGTTGTTTAAGGACAAGCGCCCACTGCGAACTCCTTGCTGTTTAAGAGTTCACCTGTGTGAACTAAAACCCTTATTCCAGATGTTCAACGTGGTGAATAATGAGGCCTTCTTGGATAAACTGTTCTTTAATAATGTGCTTCTTTGAATAACAGTCAAGAGATAAGTGTGCGCTTCCCAGCGTATCTCCAAAAGCAATTGGCAAGACAATACAGTCCAAGCCCACAAGATAAAAGATAATAATAACACAAGCACCAACACCAGCAGCCAAGACCTCGTGTCGAATGTCGATGTTGTGGGTGGTTATATATATATCGTGGATCATTTAGTTTTAAGGAATAGCCAATCAGCGTATTCGATATGGAGACCCTATTGAGCTGGTTACCTGATTGGTTGTAAGTTAGGTATAAATGTAATATAGTCATAATATGATAATATGATTAAGGAAAAGACATAAATTTACATTATTAAAGATGAAGTGCACGTGCACCACATGACCTTCACAACCCGTCAACCCTCCATCTTACAAAAGTAATTTTATAATAAAAAATATGTGTTTGCAATCGTGCTTACATTTGAAATGATGCAGATAAAACCTCTTTTTGGTGCATCGATCATTTAATAAATAACACCGTCAACCATCAAATGTCGCAAGTCGCGAGATTAGTGACGCGAGTCACGAGGGAGGAATCACAGAGCACGAGCTCGCAGCAGGAGAAAAAGACGTGGATGATGGAAATACGAAAATGGCTCAGAAAAGGAAAAAATGCAAGCGACGAAAATGAAGAAGATGATGAAAGACATGTTGTGGGAGGAGTTGGAAGAGGAGGAAAAGACGATCATGTCAATGAAATACCGACAGAAGCTGGCCAACCTGGCCAAGCCAGCAACGTCAGCCCTGCGGCTGGAGCCTCAGCGCAGGCAGCCGAGTTTCCACGCTCGGTGGCGGCCTCGGGATCGGGTGTGACTGTCAAGCCGCTTCCCGATGATCTTGGAAGTGAGAGACCGAATCAAGTTGTTCTACAGCGGTACCCTGGCCATCTGTCGCAGAACAAGAGTCGCTCGTTTGTGTCCTCGTGGTACCAGACTAATGAATGGCTGGCATACAGTGTGCAGACAGATGCAGCATTCTGCTATCCATGTAGGAGGTTTAACACCGCACGCGGCCCAGTGGACTCTACTTTGACAGTGCGAGGCGACCGGAATTGGAAACATGCCGTGGAGAAAGGCAGGGGGTTTCACAAACACGCAACTTCAAAGGAACATTTAACTTGTGTTTTGAGGTGGAAGGAGAATGAGAGGCGCATCGATTGTGGTAAGGAGATTTCCACACTCCTCAATGCTGACCAGCTAAATTGAAACCGGTACCATGTGTCTGTTCTTATAGATGTTGTGGGATTTCTCGCCGAAAATCAGATACCTTTTAGAGGGAGCCTTTATAATTTTGAAGATATGTCAGACGGGCACAGTGGGCTCTTCCTCTCGTTTTTAAACTACACACTCAAAAAAGACACCGAGCTCGCCAAAATAATAAAGCATATCCCACGAAACGCAAGCTATACTAGTCCGGAAATGCAGAATGAACTGATCTGCACATTGAGTAATGTTATGACGGATGCCATCGTGGAAGAAGTAGGCACATCGTGGTTTACCATCAAGGTGGATGGGATGAGGGACCCCACTGAATGTGAGAATATATCAATCATCATTCGCTTTGTATCGGCATCAAATGAAGCAACAGAGCGTCTACTCACAATAGCTCCAGCCAACGCTGGAGATGCAAAAACATTGACAGACCTAATAATTGCAGAGCTGATAAAAACAGGACTTGACACGTCAAAAAATATTAAGTCAGGTGTACAACGGGGCTTCGGTAATGGCTGGGAAGCACGGTGGGGTGCAAAAGTTGTTGCAAGAGATATTGGAAAGAGAAATCCCCTCTGTGCACTGCTTAAATCACCAACTCCATCTGGTAGTTATCCATGCACTGGCAGCAGAGAAAGCTGTCACTGATTTCCTCGAGGTTTGTTGTTGCCTGTACAAATTCTTCAGAATGCCCACTGTTGCTGCACAGTTTAAAGGTGAGCGGTTAAAACGACTTCTTGATCAAAGGTGGACGGGACATTTAGCCACCGTATCTGTGATCATCGGATCTTTTAAGGATATCACATCCTTCCTGTCGGAGATTGATGCAGAGCATGCCTACGGTGCAGAGATGAGGATGGAGGCTATTGGGCTTTTGCGGGAAGTCTCTGGGCCTGCCTTCATGTTCATTGCTATCTTTGTTGTTGATGCTGATGTTGTTAGGTGCTGATGATGCTGATGCTGAAAAACTGCTGATGTTGTTAGGTGGCCCTAACAGACTCTTGCAGGCAGAGGACATGGACTTGCTAACGGGGTTTAGAACTGGTGCCGAGTGCTACAGAGTGCGTGAAGAAACTCCGCTCTGAGGATGAGTTCACTGATCTGTGGAACAAGGCCAACGATGCTCGCACTTCTACACCTGCACCACCAAAACGGAGACGCACAATGCATTAGAACTTGGAACAGTTTGTAGTTTTGGAGACTACAGGACAAAATAACGACAATGACAAGACGGAACTGCAGAGGGTTTTTTTTACAGTGCAATTGACACTGTGCTTGGAGAGATCGCTCAGCGCTTCAGTGAGCACAACACACAACTCGCCCGTTCACTCGCTGCCTTGAATCCTGAAAATGGCACGTTTTTGGATCCCCACTTGCTCCAGCACATCATGACATTAACAAAGTCAACCATCAGTGAAACAGAGTGTGTGGTTGCAAAGCAGTTTTTTCGCTCACAGACAGAAAAGCAGCCAAACGAGAGATGAACAACACAAAAAACTCCTCTCAACATCCCACAAAACGCTGGAAGCCATGCCAAGTGTAGTGACTGCTATGAGACTTGGACTAACATTGGGTGCGTCCACTGCCATGTGTGAAAACTCATTCTCAACATTGAGGAATTTCTTCACTGACCATCGACGGTCCATGCGCCATGCACGCAAGACACAACTGGTACAGCTGGCCTTCGAGAGAGATCTCACACGTAAATGCCTGAGTGAATGGAAGGAGAAGGTCCTCAGAATATTCCACACCGAGACACGTCGCCTGCAGCTCTTCTGACAGTGAGTACAGCGGTATAAAAACTATACGAGGAGTTCAGATTGTGTGTGACTGCTGGTGATGCGTGTGTGGTTGTGGTTGCAGTGTGGTTGTGGTCAGCACCCGCCGTGGTCGGCTGCTTTGTACTTCTGATGTTTAAGTTAAATGTTGTGTTTGGTGCTTTGCATATCCCATATCTAGTGTTTTCTGCATAACCTTACGTCTGTGTAATTGACTGCTTTAAATGCGGACCTTGTGGTATCTTCAGGCTGGTCGTATTTGCTGTTGATAGTTTAACGTGATGATCGCAGGTCCTAGCCTACTGTATCTTATTTCAAAGTGCACTGATTCCGGTGCCAACCTCCCCCGTTTAGTCATTGTATCTCTGGTATATTAATTTTCTGATGCCAATTCTTCACAACACCTTGTATAAGTGCACCTGAATTGGTGCCAATTGTCTAATCATTGAATATCTGCATTGTGAATGTGCCAGTTTGTTGCGGCTCTCCTGCATTCGAATAATTTTAGGCCAAAAACATCGGAACATATTAAATCTAGCTGAGATCAATTTGGTTAGTATGCGACGGCAACCTCAGTATAGATGTGTCAATGCTGCATGAATACAATAGTATACCGGGTTATCAAAAATATGAAATATAATAATTGTGCCCCCCCATCCAGTTCATATGCCCCCCTTAATACTGAGCCCTGGCTACAGGCCTGGATGAGATCTTGATGAAACTTGGACACAAGCTAGATATAATGGTCTCGTTGTGTCTTTTTGATTCGCGGGTGCCAGCAGTGACCACTATTTTCATTCTATCTGTCTGTCTGTTTGTGACTCTCTCCAGAGCATAGCTCCGTGACGTTTGATGCGATCTTGATGAAACTTGGACATAAGCTAGATATCATGGTCTAGTTGTGTGTTTTTCGTTTGCGTGCGCCAGCAGTGACCACTATTTTCATTGTGTCTGTCTGTCTGTTTGTGACTCTCTCCAGAGCATCACTCCATGGCGTTTGATGCGATCTTGATGAAACTTGGACAAAAGCTAGATATCATGGTCTGGATGTGTCTTTTGGGTTTGCGGGCGCCAGCAGTGACCACGATTGGTTCGCGGGCGCCAGCAGTTGGTTCGCGGATGCCAGCAGTGACCACTATTTTTGTTGTCTGTGTGTCTGTTTGTGACTCTCTCCAGAGCATAGCTCTGTGACGTTTGATGCGATATTGATGAAACTTGGACACAAGCTAGATATCATGGTCTAGTTGTGTCTTTTTATATGAGGGGCGTCCCACTCCCTTGTGGGTAGAGCCACGTCCACTTGAACGTTTTATTTATTTTTTATTTATTTTAATTTTTTTCAAGATTTTTTTTTCTCGCAATTTCATTTCCTTGAAGCTGTGTGTAATGTCCATAAGTACAACATATAAAAAAAAATCCGATTTGATTTGGTCAATTTTGACAGAAGCGATGTTTTTACGGTGGGGCTTCCTCAAACTCAATTGTGCCTATCGTGGCATTGTTCAATAATGTCCGCGACCCATCGTCACCTCCCGGCTTGTTACTGTTTTCTGCCTTTTCCTTGTGATTTATATCCATCCATTGTAAATATATGCTCATGATTGCTATTGTAAATGCATGCCCTTGCTGATAGAATAAACCTTGTTGGGCTTGTTAACCTCCACCATCAAAGATCAGAGGTTACTGTTTTCACCCCTTTCTGTCTTTGTTTGTTTGTTTGTTTGTTTGTGAACAGTATTATGGAAAAACTCCTGGACGGATTTCGACGAAACTTGGTGGGGGGATTTGGTATGGTCCAAGGATCATGCCATTAGATTTTGGACTCGGTCCAAAATTAAATATGGCCGCTATGGCGGCCATTTTGAAAAAATATTTGAATTTTTTTTTTTTGCATTTCTACATGTTTTCAGTGATTTCCAACAAAAAACAAGCCAAAATTATAATTTCAGCTGATTTTGGAACTTCAGGTGGATATACCTACGTAAAATCAATTTCTGTCTCAAGGAATCTTGTTATGACGAACGAATTGAGTATGTAAAAGTAAAAGGGAAAGTTGCAAACTATAACTCTGAGCACTGTTGACGTCAAATTGAATGAATAGGATATCAGGTTCACTTAAGTGATCTAGCAGTATCTAGGCGGAGGTTTTGTATCAGTATCTAGTGATCTAGGCGGAGGTTTTGCACTCTACCGAGTGCTCCCCCTCTTGTTGAATAGATGTATTCGTTGAACTGTTAAACGTTTCTGGCCTGCTCACTTTTGTCCTTTCTTCCACTGGTCTGACATTTTGTGCAAACTTAGTTGGACGGGAAGTTTTTCCCCACTGATTGGCTCCGTGATTAGGCAACAGCCATCCACGGTTCACTCGCCCGTACATAATAAATAGACGGGTGGCTGGTGAGGGCATGACCCCTCATTATGGTTGCCATGCAAACGGTAAAGTAATGCACAACAAGGAGTAAAAACCCTTCTAGGCTCGGCGGTTCCAATCGGGGGCCACGTTTGTTGTTGCCGAGCAATCTGTCACGCTGTAGAGTTATCTGTGGCTGATGGCTTCAGGACCAGAGGTCGGAGGAGCTCCCTCGTGATAACCGGAGACCCCGTGTCCGTAACAATATTTATTTCCTAAAAAGGACAAATTCTGTAATTATTTTCAGAATATTTCACTTGTTGGAATAACCTGGCTCTGCTTGCCTGGTTATCTTACCAAAGCACCTTGGACAAAAGAAAAAGACCCCTCCTATCCCCATCCCCTTTAAAAATGCAGCCTCTCACCCTGCACAATAAACCCCATGAACGGCTTTATCATCCCAGAGGCAAAACTTCACAGTCGTGCATCAAGCAAATAACAAGTGGAATGTGTTGAATGTTGCAGAACAGGATCATATCATGACAAACCATACCACTTGACGTCACCAATAGGCTAGAGCAAGGTTCATTCTCACTTCCTTCACCGACACAGACGAATAGGGACAGCTAAAGCTTGCTTGCTCGTCCTAAAGGAGATGGTTGACCATAAGGACTACAGGATCGAGCCATACCACGAGGGATACTTATCCACATCGTTCGATGGGCAGGTAAGGGACAAGTGCAATCACCTTGTTCTTATTATCTAGCATTAAGAACTTCTTAACTTACAATCTCACATCACATCTGTATGTAAAATATCCTTTGTAGTAATGTGAATTTTGACCACAAATTAAATAACCTGTCCATTCAAGTCGTGATAATACCATGGTAGTTGTGCACATGTGTATCTGAATGTAATTTTGTAAAAGTATGAGTTCACAACGGTGCGTACAGTGAGATCTCAGTCATGTCGATGCTTTTCCTTTTTCCTGTGCCCGTTCCTGAGGCTGCTTGTCCATTTCACGATCGTGATCTTACCGTTGCCATCAATAGACATCAGCAGAGAAAAAGATGGACCCAGCAAGATGGCACTGGGAAAAGGAGTTGTTCGACGCGATAGGGCCCAGACAGTGCGCTTACCTTTGAGCTGTCTACTCTGGGTTTGATTCCCGAATCGACTATAAACTGTCGGATTGGTGTTACACAAACAGTGCGTTGCAATATTACAAGGTGTCATCCCTCAGGTGGATGTTAAGCGGGGTGTCCCATCTGCTAACATTAGTTCCACCCAAAACAGTTCCACTCAAGTTTCGAAGAGGACTTAGTTGGTGGATATTAACGATCCCACGGTGTCTGGCGAAGTCAGCAAGGCCTGAGCAGCTGATGCATGAAAAGACTGGAGCCAAACTTCTGCCTTGGAGGTGGAGGTGAGATAATATGAAGCTATTGAAGTAATCATGGAGTAAGGTAATACTCCATATGTAGGGATGGGACGGGGAAAAAAATGGCCGCCCCATCAAATGCGTACAACATGATATGCTGAAAAGCCACTATAGAATGAAGTCATAAGCCTTCAAAAGCCACACTTTTATTCTCAAACGTTTTCAAGGCTAACAAGAATGAAAAAGATTGCGGAATACATCGCTAACGTAGCAAATCGAGAGATCGCAAAATCGCTGAATTATAATTCATCCACCGAATTGTTGATAAATGTCATCCAGCCAAGCACAATGATGGCTGAAGCAATTACAATGATTTCAACGAAAGGAAACGACATTGTCTCTTGGGTATTGCAATCGTACCCAAAAAATGTTTTTGAATCTGATTTAAAAATATATACAACCGCAATTCACCATAACCTGTTGAACACCATTTACATATGCACAGAGTGAGAAACTCTCCTGTGAAACTCACTGTCTGCCGCAAAGTCTATGTTGTGGATTGCAAAGTACGACAAAATGTGCAATTATGAAGGAACAGGGCCCACAATGGCTTGCTGATGCTTTCATTGAGGTTCACAGGGGGGTCATACCAGTTAATGAAAAGAGCATTCTAAATTCACCTTTCCATATACCATATGTGTACGACTGTTCAAGAAAGTCATGCACTTCCTCCTCCTTGTGTAAGTAGATGTGATCTTGTAACCTCTTTATGAGACTTATTACACACAAGCAAGCAAATACAACCCGTCGCTTCGCCAATGTGTCAATAAAATAGGGGGGGTGAGAAAGAGGGAGGGAGAGAGAGAGGAGGCAGGTGTAGGGTGAGAGGGGGAAGGGGAGGCAGAAAAGATGGGGTCAGGGTGTTAGGGGGGAGGTGGGGAGAGCGACACCTCACCAAACGTTGCTATTCACTATGGGAGGGGAGAGTTGCGTGTGAAAGAGACACACACACACACACACACACACACACACACACACACACACACACACACACACACACACACACACACACACACACACACACACACACACACACACACGACGGTGGATACTTGGAGACCTGGGAGGGATTTGTTCCACCTTCTGAAACCCACATATGAAGATAACAATCAAGAACATAAACACACACACACACACACCATCTGAAACCCACATATGGAGATAACAACCAAGAACCAAAACACACACACAAACACACACACACACACACACACAATGGTGGATACTGCGAGGCCTGGGAAGGTTCTGTTGCACCTTCTGAAACCCGCATATGGAGATAACAACCAAGAACCAAAACACACACACAAACACACACAAACACACACTGGTGGATACTGCGAGGCCTGGGAAGGTTCTGTTGCACCTTCTGAAACCCGCATATGGAGATAACAACCAACAACCAACACACACACACACACACACACACACACACACACACACACACACACACACACACACACACACACACACACACACACACACACACACACACACACACACACACACACCAAGTTCCGTTTTGACAATAACTGAAACATTTAAGTACCGCTCATGTTAACACCAGTGATTTTGTTAACGATGCAGAAATCAGGAAAATGACCAAATACCAAGACCTCAAGCATGAAGTGAAAAGATCCTGGAAACTGAAGAATGCCAAAGTTGTACCAGTGATGACGAAGAACCTCACAGAGATATTAAAAACCATCCCTTGGAATATTACTACAAATGAACTACAGTTGAAAGCCGTCTGGGGATCAGTAACAATCCTGAAGAGAGCCCTCGGCACAAAACTTTGAAAACAGAAAACTTCATGGCTTGGTTCATGGATTGTGACCCCTTACCGAAATGAAGGTGGACACTTTAAGCTCACCCTTGGGGGACTCCATTCTACGTTCTCAAACCCACATGTGTAGATACCAATTAACGACACACACACACACACACACATACACACACACACACACACACACACACACACACACGCGCACACGCACACACACACACACACACACACACACACACACACACACACACACACACACACACACACACACACACACACGACGGTGGATACTTGGAGACCTGGGAGGGATTTGTTCCACCTTCTGAAACCCGCAAAACAAAAAAAAAACTTCAGCTTGGTCCGTGGATCGTGACCCCTTACCGAAATGAAGGATACTTTGAGCTCACCCTGGGAGGACTCCATTCCACATTCTCAAACCCACGTATCGAGATAACAACCAACAAAATGCACACACATTGCCTTTTATTCATTTAGATGACACTGAGATCGGAGGACAGGTGGTTAAGAACAGAGAAACAAACAATCTGTCTGTCATGTGATAGCAACGGAGCTTGTGCTTCAGTTACATCATGGTAGATGCCAATAGCATCGAGAACATTGGATTCGACAGAGTCTAGGAGAGATAGATGTGATGCTGGGGTGCCAGCCCACAGAAGAGAGCAGCACTGCATTGGGTGTGAGTAGTTCTGGGTTTTAAAGAAAAAAATTGGGAACCACAAAGGATGCCCAGTCTGTGACTGTCTTTGGTAGCGTTTTGGTCAACCTGGTCGAGCTTTGATATATTTGGATTGATTTTGTCTTTAAAAACAACTTTGGTACAACAGAAGTGATCCGTGAATGGTGAGAGCTTTGAAATGCAGGTCCTATCAGATTGATCTGATATGTTTGTTATGTTCTGCTGTCGCTCCTTTAATTTGGTTTTCCTCCCCTTACATTTTTTTCTTCTATTGTTTTTCTCATGTTCATTGTTGTTTATGTTTGAGCACTCGTTTCATGTGGTTATCATTTTGCCATATTCTTTCGTTGAGTGATGCAGTGAAGCATTTTGTGAGAGCTATTTTTAAATGCTTGCATTTACTTTTATACATAGGGGACCTAACTTTGGTGTAATGGTTCCATCCATCCATCCACTGGGACCATACTCTGTGCAGAGCGTTGGTGCTACCTTAGCAGTCTCCTTGGCTATTGGGCTTTGATATAATCCTGGACTGGTCACCACTCCAACACAGTATACCAGCAAGCTGGCACTCATTTTGCCGACCTCGGAAGGATGACAGGCCGAGTCAACCCCACCTGATATTAATTCAACAGCCAAGGGGGATTTGAACTCAGGATCCTAGGTTCCAAAGCCCACCACCCCAACCATTAAGCCAACACCAGACATTAGAGCTTCCCTCCAAATTTAAGGGTTCGAGCTTCCATTCTGGGTCTGCGAGGTCGGTGGTTCGAACTTTATAAAAATGATACGTGCTGCTTCCTTGCTTGACACTCAGCATTTAAAAGGATCGAGCACAGACAAACAATATTGGGAAGGCAATGACAAACCACCCAGTATGTCCCTTGATAAGAGACTGCTTCAGCAGCACCATTGTTCTGTAAAGAGGCAAGGTTCAACAGACTGATGAGAAAGTAGGTTAAATGAGGAGTAGGCTAAAATAATTGGTGGTTTTGGAAGAAGAATGAGGTGATGTTGGATGGCACACTTGACTTAACAGAAGAGTAGCAGGCAACAGGGACGGCAATTCAGTTGTCATAAATTGGATCTTGGGCCAATTGACTATCCGCAAGGAATTATATGCCACGGCCTCGTTGGACCATATGATCTTGCTGCGATTCAATCGTAAGGAATAGCCGAGCGAGAAGCAGTAATTGTAAATGTCAGTGAAAATTTATTCCATGTTCAACTGTTTACCCTAGATGTGTGTAGAATGAAGGATTGAGAGCAAGTGAACACAAATAAAGGGTTGCGGTACGGTATCCTAGGGTTGATAAAACGTTTAACATAGGGTCGTTATTCCCACATTGAGTGCTTAGAATAAGCGTGACGTAATTAAATGTCATCTTCCATCATAATAAATGTCAGTGTGTCTCCTCTATAACCCAAAAACCATGAAACCTAACAGCCCCAAACTTGTATGCTTACGAAAGGAACTCCAAGAAAGTGCATGAGTGAAAATTAGGTGTTTGGGTTAATTAAAACATCCCTTTTGAAGATAATTAACGGACATTTATCCTTTATCAAGGAATCGTCCTTGGTCACCTCACTCTCCCTTGCAGGTGTCTTAATTCACCATTTTCTTTGACCTGCTCATTCATGCCTTGACTTGCAACAGGCCGCAACGGTTTCTTAACGGGAAAGCACTCAATGTTTTTTCACTTTCCTCACACATATAGTCGAATGCCTGATCTTCACAGCTATGAATCACTGCATACATCGTGTATGTATGTACGTGCGTATATGTGTGTATGTGTATGTATGTTAGTATATGTATATGCATGTGTGTGTGTGTGTGTGTATATATATATATATATATATATATATATATATATATATATATATATATATATATATATATATATATATATATATATATATATATATATATATATATATATATATATATATATATATATATATATATATATTGTTGCGAATTCGCGCCCGCCGGCGTGTGATCGGCCATGTGACTCAAATCGCGGAACGTCGCCCACCGGTCGGACAATTCTGTCGTGACCCTCTCGGACTAACGCCGGGAGCTAGTCACGGGTGGGCCTTTCGGCCTCACCACGATTGTTCCAATCGGCCACCCGCGTGGGATAGGGTTGTTCGCCAAACTCGACCTACCTAAGTAACCACGCGGATGGTAAACCGGGCGATCGCACCTCGCCACAGGTCGACTCCGGACACGGGCCGCTGAAGCGGTCCGTTCCATACTATCGGGATAACCGAGCGGTGTTATCGTCGGCCTCGACGGTTCCGATTACTTATCGGGCGTATTAAGCCCACTACGAACCCTTTACATGAAGCAAGATGGAGATTCAACAAAGGGAAGGACGCAGCGAAACGGGGAACAAGTTCACACAAGCACTTTATTCACACGACACACGGAGAGCACACATATACAGCCAAACAGGATCAGAATGCACATAAAGCAAATGCAAGAAGAAAAACAATAAAGCAACGACGACGCAGAGCTACAACCGACTAAGACCGACACACGGCAACACTTATACAATTTTACTTCACCAGACTGGCGCCACACACACACACACACACACGTTTACACAGAACCCAAAAGAAATGGAAGTCGCGACTTCCCTGAGCGTGTCGAGTCCCTCTCCCACGTCCGTCGACGGGGTCCCTCCTGGCCACGACTCTGTGCCCGAGCGTGGTAGGCGAGTCCTCTCCTGCGTGCCTCGCGCCTGCACGTGTTGGCCACTCGACGCCACGGACCAAGTGTTCGGCGCTATCCAAGCGCGGATAGAGGGGGGGGGGGAAACGTGGATGGCCAAAGTTGGGAGAGGGGAATGGCGGACGCTCCTTCCCGCCAGCGGGGTCTTACAACTGCCCCACAAAAGACCCGGTCAGCGGCCACCAGTACGAGCGAGCCGGAAGGCGAGAGCAACCACGAAGCAAGAGCATCCACCAAGCAAGAGCATCTACAAAACTGCTTCGCCCGTCTCCGACTTTTATATGCTCGGAGCTCCGCCCTGTTGCTCCGCCCCCGTTCTTTGCTCCACCCCCCTTCGAGGAGCTTCGAGAAAGGTCTCGAAGAGGGGCGTTCCTCCTCCCTGGCCGCGTCACACCACGCATCCACCAATCGAGCGCCAGCTGCCCTCCCATCGCTTCTCTCCCCTCACACCAAGCGCGGATAAGAATGGCGCGAAAAGCCCACCGAGCGTCCTCGTTGGGTTTTATTTGAAATAAAATATAGAGAAAGAAAAACGACTGACTCAAAGCGTCGCAGCCCGAATGAATCACATTTATTCCCTCTAAACAATGGGTTTGGGGCTAACCACACATGTACTTAAGAGATATCTCACCTACGGGACCTGAATGGTGGTTTGCGAATTTCCACAGCCGTAACAATACATATATATATATATATATATATATATATATATATATATATATATATATATATATATATATATATATATATATATATATATATATATATATATATATATATATATATATACAGTTGGGAGAACAAGTATTTGATACACTGCCGATTTTGCAGGTTTTCCCACTTACAAAGCACGTAGAGGTCTGTAGTTTTCATCATAGGTACACTTCAACTGTGAAAGACGGAATCTTAAACAAAAATCCTAAAAATCACATTGTATGATTTTTAAAGAATTAATTTGCATTTTATTGCATGAAATAAGTATTTGATACATCAGAAAAACAGAACTTAATATTTGGTACAGAAACCTTTGTTTCCAATTACAGAGATCAGACGTTTCCTGTAGTTCTTAACCAGGTTTGCACAGACTGCAGCATGGATTTTGGCCCACTCTTCCATACAGATCTTCTCCAGATCCTTCAGGTTTCGGGGCTGTCGCTGGGCAACACAGACTTTCAGCTCCCTCCAAAGATTTTCCATTGGGTTCAGGTTTGGAGACTGGCTCGGCCACTCCAGGACCTTGAGATGCTTCTTACGGAGCCACTTCTTGTTGCCCTGGCTGTGTGTTTCGGGTTGTTGTCATGCTGGAAGACCCAGCCACGCCCCATCTTCAATGCTCTTGTTGAGGGAAGGAGGTTGTTGGCCAAGATCTCACGATACATGGCCCCATCCATCCTTCCCTCAATACGGTGCAGTTGTCCTGTCCCCTTTGCAGAAAAGCATCCCCAAAGAATAATGTTTCCACCACCATGCTTCACGTTTGAGATGGTGTTCTTGGGGTTGTACTCATCCTTCTTCTTCCTCCAAACACGGCGAGTGGAGTTTTAACCAAAAAGCTCTATTTTGGTCTCATCAGACCACATGACCTTCTCCCATTCCTCCTTTGGATCATCCAGATGGTCATTGGCAAACTTCAGACGGGCCTGGACATGCGCTGGCTTGAGCAGAGGGACCTTGCGTGCGCTGAAGGATTTTAATCCATGACGGCGTAGTGCGTTAATTATGGTTTTCTTTGATACTGTGGTCCCAGCTCTCTTCAGGTCATTGACCAGGTCCTGCCATTCTTGTTCTGGGCTGATCCCTCACCTCTCATGATCATTGAGGCTCCACGAGGTGAGATCTTGCATGGAGCCCCAGACCGAGGGAGATTGACTGTTATCTTGAACTTCTTCCATTTTCTAATAATTGCGCCAACAGTTGTTGCCTTCTCATGAAGCTGCTTGCCTATTGTCCTGTAGCCCATCCCAGCCTTGTGCAAGTCTACAATTTTGTCCCTGATGTCCTTAGACAGCTCTCTGGTCTTGCCCATTTTGGTGAGGTTGGAGTCTGATTGATTGAGTGCAGACAGCTGTCTTTTATGCAGATAACGAGTTCAAACTGGTGCAGTTAATGCACGTAATGAGTGGAGAATGGGAGGGCTTCTTAAAGACAAAAGTAACAGGTCTGTGAGAGCCGGAATTCTTACTGGTTGGTAGGTGATCAAATACTTATTTCATGCAATAAAATGAAAATTAATTATTTAAAAATCATACAATGTGATTTTCAGAATTTTTGTTTTAGATTCCGTCTTTCACAGTTGAAGTGTACCTCTAATAAAAATTACAGACCTCTACGTGCTTTGTAAGTGGGAAAACCTGCAAAATCGGCAGTGTATCAAATACTTGTTCTCCCCTATATATATATATATATATATATATATATATATATATATATATATATATATATATATATATATATATATATATATGTATGTCAGTATATGTATAATGTATATGTATGTGTGTGTGTATATATATATATATATATATATATATATATATATATATATATATATATATATATATATATATATATATGTATGTTAGTATATGTATACGTATGTGTATATGTATATGTATGTGGGTATATATATATATATATATATATATATATATATATATATATATATATATATATATATGTATGTATATGTGTATGTATATGTGTATGTATGTTAGTATATGTATATGTATGTGTGTATATGTATATATATATATATATATATATATATATATATATATATATATATATATATATATATATATATATATATATATATTGTTACGAATTTCAGTCCGCCCGGCGTGCGATCGGCCACGTAACACGAATTGCGACCGCGTCGCCTACGCTCTTTTACGTGACGTCATGACCGCTGTTCGCGTACCTCGTCCCTCTTGGACGGTACCATCCGGCAGGGATCTCCCTCCTGCCGGATTCCAACCACACGTGCAGCCATGACGTCACCCTGTGCATCAAAAAAAACAAGCCTCGCGTTTCGAGGGACTCCCCACGCGAGCACATGTGCTCTGCCCGTTGGAGCTTCACACACGCTCGCGTGGAGAACCCATCCGGTCCAAATCCGTAATCCTGCCTACCTTTTGTCCGTCCGCGGGATCGGCAACATCCACTGCTGGTGTTTACGGACCGGGCTTCACTCCCGCAAGCGCGCACGCGGCGGCCTCGTGCATAATATGGCACGAACCTCGCGCGCACTGCCGTGCAACCCGGCACGGTCCCCAATACAGCTACGGCCGCTACCCGGCCCCTGTCCATCTGTCGCCGTCGTCTCTGTCGCACTCTCGCGCTCAAGCTCCATTCACCCCACGCACACCTGCGTGTTACGACGCTCACACACCACGCCATTACACTCACACCAGGAGACGCGGCTGCGTGCTCCCGCATGTCAACCGTCATCTCCCTTACGTACAGCGACCTCACACACGCTGTCCCTCTCACACTCGGCCGTTCACTCACGCATGCCATTTCCCTCGCACACGTGGTTCCATTCATACACGGTGCCTCACTCATACACGGGCTTCCACTCACACCCGGGTGCTGGGAAGCAAGCACCCTGGCACACTCGTGACCACACCACTCACACCTTTCACCACACACACCGGGACAACCACGCTGGGGATTCGTGTCACCTCTAGGGCTCCCGGGGCCTCCATACCCCCCAAGCTCTGTGTGCACCTGTTCGCAGCAGTCGCCCCCTCTACCTCGCTTGACACGACCGAACCCACCTGGTCGTGATCAGCTCAAGGGAGCATAGCGTCTTCCTCTGTTCCCGTAGGAGGCTATCCAGCTGCTCGCACCGGGTCCCTAAACAGTCTGCCAGCTCCCCCTCATGGTCCTCCACTACCTTAATGTGTGTGTGTGTGTTCGTCCTTAACCCCGTCTTTATCATGCAGTCTCTCCTCTATTTTTTCTATCTCCCGCATCTCTATACATTTTCTCTCCTTGTTCCTTATTTCTGTTTCTTCCTGGTTCCTTTTTCCTTCCCATTTGAGTCGTTCTTCCTCTCTGAGCCCCATTAGCTGTTCGTTCTCCCTCCGGGGTTTTTCGATCTCCGTGGACTCAAATTTTGCTCTCCCCTCGAGCTGGTTAATTTCAAACTCGTATAGTTTTTGTTTTCTCTCCCACTGTTCCTCATGCTTTTCAGCCTCCAATCTCATCGTTTCTTTCACTTGGCTTCGTTCTTTTTCCTGTTTCGTTCGTTGTTCTTTCATTATTTCTGCGTACTTCAACCTCGCTTTCTTTTTTAATTGTTCTTGTCTTTCTTTTTTTATTTCTTTCACCCCCTGTCCCTCATTCTCCAACCTCATAGTTTCCTTCAATTGGAAGATTTCTTCTTCCCGCTTCATTCCTTGCTCCTTCACTTTCTCCTCGTATTCCAACCTATTTTTTTTCCTTTTGTCGTTCAGTTTCAAATTCATACTCTTTCAGGTTTCTATTCCACTGTCTCATATCAGGAACAGAATGTTCCTCATTCTGCAATCTCGTTATTTCCTTCAATTGGCGGATTTCCTTCTCCTGTCTCATTCGTTCTTCTTTCATTACTCTTTCTTGCATCTCATTCTTTTATCTGGCCTTCGCTTCCAGCTGTTCGATCTGCACAGTGTGGTTCCTTAACGTTTCATTCTCCGTTTTCGTTCTTTCTTCTCTCACCATCCTCAACTCGTTTTGTAATTCCATCTCTTTGTTTTGGTATTTCTGTAACTCATAAGCTTTCTCTTCTAATTCTTTTCTCATCTCCGCACACTCTGACGTTGCTTTGGCTTCTAACTGTTTGATTTGCACAGTGTGGATCCTTAACATTTCATTCTCCGTTCTCTTTCTTTCCTCTCTTAACATCCTCAGGTCGTTTTGTAATCCTCTCTCTTTGGTTTTGTGTTTCAGTATCTCAGAAGTTTTTTTCCACGATTCCTCTCTCATTTTGCATGCTTATTCACTCATTTTATCCCTTCTTTCCACTGCTGCCCTCCTCAATTCCTCCCTTTTCTCAGTGTATTCCTCGAGTTTTCCCTGCCATTTCTCTCCTTTTATCCTCTTTTCCAGGGTTTCTCTTTTAATCTGGCCTGCCCTTACCTCTCGCTCCAGTAGCACCAATTCCCCATCTTGTTTGCGTTTTTCCTTTTCTATCT
This sequence comes from Eptatretus burgeri, assembly GCF_056783735.1. Classification (NCBI taxonomy): domain Eukaryota; kingdom Metazoa; phylum Chordata; class Myxini; order Myxiniformes; family Myxinidae; genus Eptatretus; species Eptatretus burgeri. The sequence continues at coordinate 20,549,923 of NC_140968.1, forward strand.
TTGTTTTCCTTTGTCCTTCCTCCCTCATTTCTCCCTGTAGTTCTTCGAACTGTTCTGACTTTTCCAGCAATTCCTCCGTCCTTTCCTCCAGATGATCCTCTCCTCTTTTTATCTTCCGTTCTAAGCTTTCTCTTTCCTGATTGCCTGTTCTCACCTCTTCCTTCAGTTGCTTTATTTCCAAATCGTGTTGGCATTCTCTTTCTTCCAACTTTTTTTTCCATTCTTCTTCAATGTGCCTTCCATCCGGGAGTTACCAATTCGCTCCTCCTTCATTATCTCGCTCAGCTCGCTCGTCTCTTGTTCCCACTTATGGATACTCAATTCTATTTTCCCCATTTTTCTCTCTAGTTCTTTGACCTGTCTTGAATTTTCCAATATTTTTTCCTTTAGTTGTTTTAATTCCAAACCGTGCTTCCATTTTTCTTGAGCTCGGTTGTCCATTCTTCCTTTAATTATTTCTGAAGCTCGCCAATGTCCGCCTGCCTCGCCTGCCTTGCCCACGTGGTTTGAAACGGTTGTTGGGAGCGCTCGCCTCGTGTCGTGCCGTTCATTGCGCTACAGATAGCGGCCCTCTCACGCCTCGTGCCACGCTGAAGTGCGGCGGCGCCGCCATCTTGCGACTCTGTTTGCCGGCAAAGTTCGTGCTCAGAATATGACGGTGAGCTCCCCCACGGATTAAAATTACAAGTACCGTCCCGGGCCATGGATTCTACATTACTACACGTATTCATTTCTACCCCCGGCACCCACTCGCCTTGAAACTCCATCTTATTTCTCGGAAGAGAATTAATTTAGCTTGCTCGTAATTTTGGGGGAACGGGAGGGGGGGGGTTGCTTCGCACACCCCTGGTCCGATCCCCTTAAATTTAGTTGGAGACTGAGGTGGATTTGAATCCCACACTCCTGTACACCAGTGTTACAAATTTCGGTCCGCCCGACGTGCGATCGGCCACGTAACTCAAATCGCGACCGCGTCGCCCACCGGAACGGACAATTCAGTCGTGACCCTCCTTGGAACTACCGCCAGGAGCTAGTCGCGGGTGGGTCTTTCGACCCCACCACAATCGTGCCAATCGGCCACCCGCGCAGGATAGGATTGTTTGCCAAACTCGACCTACCTAAGTACCTGCGCGGGTAGTTAACCGGGCGATCGTACCTCACCACTGGCCGGCCTAGGACACGAACCGCTTAAGCGGTCCGTTCCGTACTTCAGTGATAACCGAGCGGTGTTATCGCCGGCCCCGACGGACGTGATTATTTACCGGGTGCTTACACCCTTCTACCAATTCCTTCCGTGATGCAAGATGGAACTTTCAAACATGGGAAAGGACACAACAAAACGGGGAACAGTTCAACAAGCACATTTATTGCACACTCAGACGAGCACGTATTTTACAGCCATACAGTAATTCAGGCACATATACAGTGAAGCAAGCAATGAAAGCAGAGTTACAACCGAATAAAGTCTTTATTTCGCACGCACACTTCGGCAGTTCCACTTATAAGACGGCGCCACCACATGCATTTACACAAAAGCAAAGGAAAAAGTATGTGTGTATTTATTTGTGTATGTGTGTATTTATTTGTGTATGTGTGTATGTATGTATTTGTGTATATGTATGTTAGTGTGTATTTATGTGTGTATGTTTGTATTTGTGTATGTGTGTGTAGGTATGCATTTGTGTATGTGTATGTATGTTAGTATATGTATGTGTGTGTATCTATGTAATTGTGTGTGTGTATGTGTATGTATATGTTAGTATATGTATGTATGTGTGTATGTATAAATATATGTGTATCGATGTATTTGTGTGTGTATGTGTATGTATGTATGCTAGTATATGTATGTATGTATAAATGTGTGTGTATGTATGGATGTATGTATAAATATGGATGTATGTATAAATGTGTATGTATGGATGGATGCATGTATAAATGTGTGTGTATCTATGTATGTATAAATGTGTGTGTGTGTATGTGTGTGTATGTATGTATTTATGGATGTATGTATAAATGTGTGTATGTATGTATGTATGTATTTATGGATGAATGTATAAATGTGTATGTGTGTATGTATGTATTTATGGATGTATGTATAAATGTGTGTATGTATGTGTGTGTGTGTATGTATGGATATATAAATGTGTGTATGTATACATGTATAAATGTGTATGTGTGGTTGTATGTATAAATGTGTGTGTATGTGTGTGTATGTATGTATTTATGGATGTATGTATAAATGTGTGTATGTATGTATGTATGTATTTATGGATGAATGTATAAATGTGTATGTGTGTATGTATGTATTTATGGATGTATGTATAAATGTGTGTATGTATGTGTGTGTGTATGTATGGATATATAAATGTGTGTATGTATACATGTATAAATGTGTATGTGTATGTATGTATTTATGGATGTATGTATAAATGTGTGTATGTATGTGTGTGTGTATGTATGTATTTATGGATGAATGTATAAATGTGTATGTGTGTATGTATGTATTTATGGATGTATGTATAAATGTGTGTGTATGTATGTATGTATGGATGTATAAATGTGTGTGTATGTTTGTATGTATGTATGTATAAATGTGTGTGTATCTTTGTATGTATATGTGTATGTATGTGCATTTGTATGTATAAATGTGTCCTTCTTCTTCTTCTTCTTCTTCTTCTTCTTCTTCTTCTTCTTCTTCTTCTTCTTCTTCTTCTTCTTCTTCTTCTTCTTCTTCTTCTTCTTCTTCTTCTTCTTCTTCTTCTTCTTCTTCTTCTTCTTCTTCTTCTTCTTCTTCTTCTTCTTCTTCTTCTTCTTCTTCTTCTTCTTCTTCTTCTTCTTTCGGCTGCTCCCGTTAGGGGTCGCCACAGTGGATCATCCGTATGATCCGTATAGTGATTTGGCACATGTTTTACGCCGGATGCCCTTCCTGACGCAACCCTGGTCACCTCTTACGACACAGGGATATGGTACACCTATTTTAACCGGTGTATCCACCAGTGTATGTATAAATGTGTGTATGTATAAATGTGTATGTATTTGGGTATATGTGTATGTACTGTATGTGAGTATGTGTGCATGTATGTTCGTAAATGTATGTATCTGTGCATGTATATGTGTATGGAAATGTGTGTATGTATAAATGTGTGTATGTATGTATAAATGTGTATGTATTTGTATATATGGGTATGTACTGTATGTTAGTATGTATGTGTGTTTGTATGTGTATGGAAATGTATATGTGTGTGTATGTATGTTAGTTTTATGTAGGTCTGCATTTGTGTATGTGTGTATGTATGTTTGTAGATGTATGCATGTGTGTATGTATAAATGTATGTGTGTATGTATAATGTATATGTTAGTATGTGTATGTATGTATATGTATATGTTAGTATAAGTATGTGTGTATGTATGTATTTATGTCTGTATAAGTGTATGTATGCATTTATGTCTCTGTAAATGTGTGTATGTATGTATGTATAAATGTGTATGTATGTGTATGTATGGATGTATAAATGTGTTTATGTATGGATTTATAAATGTGTGTATGTCTGTATGTATAAATGTGTGTGTGTATGTATGTGTTAATGTATGTGTATCTCTGTATTTGTGTACATGTGTATGTATATGTATATGTTAGTATGTGTATGTATGTATGTATGTGTATCTCTGTATTTTTGTATGTGTGTATGTGTATATATATGTTAGTATGTGTGTATATATGTATGTATAAATGTGTGTATGTATGGATGTATGTATAAATGTGTATGTATATGTGTGTGTTTGTAGGTATGTATGTATAAATGTGTGTGTATGTATGTATGTATGTATAAATGTGTATGTATGTATGGATGCATGTATAAATGTGTATGTGTGGTTGTATGTATGTATGTATGTGTGTGTGTGTGTGTGTGGTTGTATGTATAAATGTGTGTGTGTGTGTGTGTGTGTGTGTATGTATGTATAAATGTGTGTATGTATGTATAAATGTGTGTATGTATGGATGTATGTATGTATAAATGTGTGTGTTTGTGGGTATGTATGTATAAATGTGTGTGTATGTATGGATGTATGTATAAATGTGTGTGTATGTATGGATGTATGTATAAATGTGTATGTATGTATGGATGCATGTATAAATGTGTATGTGTGGTTGTATGTATAAATGTGTGTGTGTGTGTGTGTGTGTGTGTGTGTGTGTGTGTGTGTGTATGTATGTATAAATGTGTGTATGTATGTATAAATGTGTGTGTATGTATGGTTGTATGTATAAATGTGTGTGTGTATGTATGTATTTATGGATGTATAAATGTGTGTATGTATGTATTTATGGATGTATAAATGTGCGTATGTTTGTATAAATGTGTGTGTATGTATGGATGTATGTATGTATAAATGTGTGTGTATGTATGTATGGATGCATGTATAAATGTGTATGTGTGGTTGTATGTATAAATGTGTGTGTGTGTGTGTGTGTGTGTGTGTGTGTATGTATGTATAAATGTGTGTATGTATGTATAAATGTGTGTGTATGTATGGATGTATGTATAAATGTGTGTGTGTGTATGTATGTATTTATGGATGTATAAATGTGTGTATGTATGTATTTATGGATGTATAAATGTGTGTATGTATGGATGTATAAATGTGTGTATGTTTGTATAAATGTGTGTGTATGTATGGATGTATGTATGTATAAATGTGTGTGTATGTATGTATGGATGCATGTATAAATGTGTATGTGTGGTTGTATGTATAAATGTGTGTGTGTGTATGTGTGTATGTATGTATTTATGGATGTATAAATGTGTGTATGTATGTATTTATGGATGTATAAATGTGTGTATGTATGGATGTATAAATGTGTGTATGTTTGTATAAATGTGTGTGTATGTATGTATAAATGTGTGTGTATGTATGTATGTATGTATAAATGTGTGTCTCTTCTCTTCTTCTTCTTCTTCTTCTTCCTTCCGCTGCTCCCGTTAGGGGGTCGCCACAGCAGATCATCTGTATCATCCACATAGTGATTTGGCACATGTTTTACGCCGGATGCCCTTCCTGACGCAACCCTGGTCGCCTCTTACGACACAGGGATATGGTACACCTATTTTAACCGGGGTATACACCGGTGCATGTATAAATGTGTGTATGTATGTATGTGTAAATGTGTATGTGCTGTATGTGAGTATGGATGTGTGGATGTATATGTGTATGGAAATGTATATGTGTGTATGTATGTATAAATGTGTGTATGTATAAATGTATGTGTATGTGTATGTACTGTATGTGTATATGTATGTATGTGTGTATGTATATGTGTATGGAAATGTATATGTGTATGTATGTTAGTATTTGTGTAGGTATGCATTTGTGTATGTGTGTATGTATGTGTATCTATGTATTTGTGTATGTGTATGTATATGTATATGTTAGTATAAGTATATGTGTATGTATGTATTTATGTCTGTATAAGTGTGTGTATGTATGGATGTATAAATGTGTGTATGTATGTATTTATGTCTGTATAAATGTGTGTATGTATGGATGTATAAATATGTGTGTGTGCATGTATGGATGTATAAATGTGTGTATGTATGGATGTATAAATGTGTGTGTGTGTATGTATGTATAAATGTGTGTGTAGTGCTTGTGGGAGGTGTGAGGAAATTGCCCCTTTTATTGGAAAGTCCCTTTCCCTAGCTCCAGCTAAAAGTGTCATCTCAGGTTCGAGCTTGGTTTCGGGCTTCTTGGGTGTTGACTCCAGATGCCATCCTGTAACACACTTTCGCAAGCCAGCCATAATGGCTGCTTTGATTATAGACAATATAATGAATATTCCAATCAACACAGCCAATCCTGTCAGCAGGAATCTGAGAATGGTTCCTCCCCAACCTCCAAACAATCCCTGCAACCATGCTCCGATCTTCCATCCTGGATTGTAATCATGATATTTTGCAGCCTCCTATCTTATGTGTCCTGGGGTTCCACGAGATTATTCATTAATATCCTTATATCTATCCATGTCCCAGTTATTCCTTCATGTAACACTATGCCTCGTTTCAGGTGTGCAGTGCCGATGTCCCCTTCATCCCGTGTCACACGAGGTGCATAATTATATGTAAAGGTCATATAAGTCTTTTCCCATATATGCCTTTCTCATGCTATTGGTCCCAATGTTTACCTTCTTCTGCCCTGTGTACGCTATCACAACCCATTCCTTGTTTCCGCTACTGTCGACTTACCAAACATTCTGTTCTCTATGACGTTCCCATAATGCCCTCACTCTCTGTTATTGTCCATATTATCACAATTATGCACATGTTAATCAAAAGCACTGCTACATCTGTCATGAACCTCCAGTAACATTCTTCCCGCTTGCAGATTTCCTTTCTTTCTCTTTACAACTTGCTGTATCCTCTTTTGTAGTGAGATGCGCGAGTCCATGATTGGCTTCCCTTCGCACTTGACAGCTACGTAGGTAACCAGTAATACCTGGTGGGGTCCGGTCCAATGTGCCTTCAGTGCGTTCCTCTGCTTGTACACCTTGATGTTCACCCGGTCGCCGGGCTGGATGCCATGGTGTTCCTCCGCAACCGGGTCTAGTCGCGCTTGTTTGACCTACGAGTCAAATTATTTCACAACCATTGTTAGAGCAGCACAGAAACTAATCGTTGCCTTGTCCATCATGTATATGTCCATATGTTTTTTTCTAACACTTTACCAATATTATAACCTAGTGTTGGCTTAGCAGTTAGAGTGGTGGCTTGGGATCCTAGAGTACTGCTGACCACCAAACCAATCCCAGGAGTTTTACTCAGCTTGTCACTCCTCCAATACCGGCAAAAATGAACATCAGTACACTGGCAACAGGGGCACTACATCAGCGGCACAGCCATGCCCCAACCAATGATGCAATCAACAGCCAAAAAGGCAGCACACACCGCCAACATTTGACAATACACATAGCTTCCACTGTCAATCCACCATTTTTTTGACTAGCATACCTTGCGATTTTATACACCCTCTTATTTCTAAACTGTCCCTACATTGTGTGTCATCCTGTACACATATCAGGAATCTGTATATATTGTTATGCTTCTATCCTTGGCTACATTGCATGCTGTAACCCGGCCTTCAGCACTCCATGGCCTTTGACAGCCAGTAGTATGCTATACATTGCAGGGGTTCAGTTCATTCTGCCATATTTTTATATTTTCATCATGAGGCTCCAACCAACGTTTTACATTGGAAATTGTTTCTAACTGTGCTAAATTCTCAATTATCTCTTACGCGGGCCCTTTGCTATTATCCACAAGCCCGAAGTAAACTCGCACAAGTTCAAATTGTGCAATTTGAGATACCGTGGTAAAATTTCCTTTAAAACAAACTCATTAAAACACATGATTGACCTCAACCTTGTATACACAGTTCTTTGACCCATTGTATACACAGTTCTTTTTCACTGTTCCATGTTGTTAGAGTACTGAACCTTGATAGACGTTTCTATATTCGGTGAAGTTTGGATAGCTTGAGGGCCATGAAGTTTGTTTGAACTTGTGTTTGGAGTCATATTCTGATTTATCAATCATCATCGTCGTCGTCGTCGTATAATATTCATAGTTGTTCACTATCTTTTCTACTGAAACAGCTCTACTGCATTAAGGGGGCCATCCATAACACATGTGCTTCACCATGGAGTTCAGAGCAAGTTGACTGCACTTTGCATTCTTTTTTTCCACTGCCATATGCTATTACAAGTCCTGCAATGAAATGTGTATATTTGATCTGTGAGAACTTGAACTGAGGAATGTGTCACCATTCATGGCTCTGCTACTTACACCTTTTGGACTGTGTGTGCATTCAGGATTGTAAATGGTACTGGGTACAGCTTCATGGGGACACCCTCTACTTTTATAATGGTGAACCAAATCGACAGGTAAGGAAAAAGACGTCGTACATTTTCCCATTGTCTATCCATACAATACAAACGATGTTCTTGGAACAAAACGATGTTCTTGGATATATTTTACTTAGTTTGCCAAACTTGGATAAAACTTTGGTCGAGCCAAGGTCATTTTACTTGCGTGAGATATTTACCTCTTTCCTTATAATGTCTGTTGTTTCTCCTTTGTACCAATTGTTTCATCTGATCATGTACTTCTCAGAGTCCACATCTCTTTGGTTGTTGTCAGAGAGCCATCTCAGCACCACAGATTCTGGTGGTTCACTCAGGCTGACTAGAGGAGACTGCAAGTCTTCCGCTCATTTCAGGATTGATCTTCTCACTCCGATGCTCCAGATTTGATGTCAACTGAGAATTCTTCCACACCAGCCTGCTTTCTCATGCATAGGTTTATCCCATCTCATCTTCACCTATTATACCCATCTTCTCACCCCTGGTTCACTGAATCATGTGGTGAGGCAGTTGCCTTCAAACAAATTGCCTTTTCTTCATGGAAGGCCAATCTGACCGAAGGCAATCTCATATTTTTCCACAAAGCCCACAACAAGTCTGTCCACTTTAAAGAGCCAGAAAATAACATCTTGCTACCCTCCTTTATCCAAGTCCTGTTGATGCATTGTCAAGTCCATACCTTGTTTATGCTCACCTTCCATTGCTTCCCTCTCCTCAAATGATACCAATAGCTGACCCTGCTCGTAAGGGACTGTCACAACTCTGTGTTTGCTTCCAAATCTCACATACCCATCCCCTCATGCCCTGTCCTCCGTTACTGTCTTTTTCTTCCCTCTAAAGGTGGGGAAGCTTCTGGCACCCCACAACCCCAACTCTGTGACAGGCTTCGACGGTATCAGCGCCCTCAATCTGAAAACATGCTCTGTTGCTCTTGCATATCCACTTTATTTTCTGTTCAATCTAACATTTGCCTCCTAGTTCACCTTCTGTCTACATGGAAGTCAGCCAACATCACAGCATCACACAAAATGGGGACAAAAACAGATGATCTTAACTACAGGCCCATTAGCTTACTTCCAATCAATGAAAATAAATGTCAGTGTGTGTGTCAGTATGTGTGTCTCCTCCATAACTCCAAAACCATGAAATGCAGCGGCCCTCAAACTTTGCATGCATACTAAGGGAACTCCGAGGAAGTGCATGAACGAAAACTAGGTGTTTGGGTTAATTTAAACACACCTTTTGAAGATAATGAATGGCTTTCCTCTTCGAAAGGCTTATCCTTGGCCAGCCCAACTTCACCTCGCAGGGGTCTTAGCCACCATTTTGATTTGGCCTATTCAAACATGCCTTGCCCTGAAAACAAGAATTTTTTTTTCGCATTACTAGTTGATATTTTCCAGATTTTTGATATTTTTAGATCCTTGTGGAGGATCTCCAAGTCTGACTCACGTTGTTGTTGTTGTTCTATTTCTTCTTGTGGACTTTTTTGTTTCACAGCCGACAGTTTTCATCGAAACTTCCTGAAACTTGGCATATATATGTAAAACTACCCTGCGCAGACAGTAACCATCTCCGATTTTGAAAATTCCTCCAAGAAAAAAGTTATGACGTCAAAATATCTCCGCTAATGGAAATCGCCTATACCATTATCTCCGAAACTAGGCAAGCTGTTTGAATGTTGTTTGCGGGAATCAAGCCGGGCATTAGCACAGATAATTTATCACAATGACGTCATATTCGTTTTTATGACGTCATCATTAAGAGGACGAGGATCTTAGCTCATTTGAGCTTGTTTCCAAGATGGCCACCACATGGTGAAGTCTACTCGACCAAAGACTTGCGCTATCACCCACACACATACCACATACCATATACCATTAAAAATGACGTTGGTCATACACCTGATACGTCAATATCTACTGCAGCAATGATACTGTCTGCTGTACTGTGTGCTTGTACATAGTGAACTGGTGCTAGATATATGACGACTTGCACTACTGACTTGAGCTGTCTCGTAGTTGTCCTTGATGGGCGATCCCTGGTCGAACTCTCAATTAGCATATTCGTTGAAAATAGCCCCCAGCATCTGAGTTCCATCAAACACCTTACGAGCATACCGTGACTTCAAAAACTTTCTGCCAGCCTTCTGGATGCGTACACAAATGAAGACAATTTTAAGATGCAGGTCTACTGTGCTTCGTCAGTAGCTCAACCATAGCTATCAAGAAAGTTCGTTCTTGAGATTGATTTTCCGTGAGTGCTAGGCCTATAGACACTGCAAATTAATTATTGGTCTTGGTTCCAGGCTCCCATGACAAAAATTAAGGAATAAAACAACAATTAGTAAATTTGATAAAGGAGAGGAAAAAAGAACCCACCAACATACGGCCTCCAAAAAGGAAGCGCGTGGGGATGAAAAATAATTTTTTTGCCAAGTAAAAATCAGTTGGTGTTTCACCTGGCAATTAAAAATTTTTTGGCAGAGTATGTTGATCTGTTCGGTTAGTTTGATACTTGGCAATTATTTTTATTTGTTTTTGACAACTATGTTGATCGCTTCCGTTTGTTTGTCTGTCCGCTCACATTTATTTGCCTACAGGTCACAATTTTAAACCGATCTTCACGAAACTTCACCAAATGGTCGAGTTGGCGGTCTGACAGAATCCTATTTATTTTTGAGGTCAAAAGGTCAAAAGGTCATCATAGGCCAAAGGTCAACAACCTTTTCAAATTTCTATAGTTGTCAATTTTCATTTGATTAACTTGAAATTTGAAGAGGGTTTGCATATCAGGTCACTGAATTCAACCACCAATTATTTTTGAGGCCAACATAGGCCAAAGGTCAACAACTTAGGTGGAATTTCTAAAATCCTCAATTTTCATCTGATTGACTTGAAATTTGAAGAAGATTTGCATGTCAGGTCAGTTAATTCAACCACCAATTATTTTTAAGGTTGAAAGGTCAACATAAACCTAATTTCTGAAATTGAGAAATAGGGCCAAAAACTAAATATATCACTATATCTCAAAAAGCTGTGGACGAGTTATGACAAAACAAGGTGGATGAGTTGGTTTGGTGACAAGAACAAGCTGATTGGATTTTGTTTCAGATCCAGCCCATCGATGGGATACAAAACATGAACTGTTCAGCCAGGCAGAGGTATGCGCTCTACTGAATGCTGTTCTACTTGGTGCTGCTTTGCCAAGTGTCACTCTTTCAGTGATTTTTCATTTCTTATTTATATCTGGAGAGAAAATAGTAAATATCAAAAAAGGAGGCAGCCATAAAAGGAAGTGGGTGGGGATGAGAAACTAATAATTTATTTTACTTGGCCTTATGTGAAGTAAATAAATATTAGAGGCAACGGAATCAGCTTGGTGTCATGAAATGCCTGTGTACGTAATTCATTAGTCAAGAGGCTGCCGGGGAAATTGCCAAGAGATTTTTTTCCACTTTTTTTCGAAGGTATTATGTACGCGTACACTTTAATACACACCCTGCAAAAAATCATTTGTGAGAGAAGGGAGGGGAAGGGTTGAAGTAGGAAGAGGGAGAGGAATGGGGGTGCGGTTAGAGGAGCGAGCGGAAGGGGTGGAGTGGGAATCTGGAGGGGGTGGGGTGGGAGGAGTAAAGGCTGGGTAGGAGAAGGGAGTGGAAGGGGAGGGATGGGATGAGGGTGGAGTAGGGGTGGGATGGACTCTGCATTGCCCTTTGCTCGTTATAAATAAAGTCAATGTCAAATTCTTCCTTTTCTCCAGGAGTCAAACTCAGACCATCATTTTGCTTTCTGTTTCAGTCATTTCATCCTGCAATATCTATCTCTCTCTCTCTCTCTCTCTCTCTCTCTCTCTCTCTCTCTCTCTCTCTCTCTCTCTCTCTCTCTCTCTCTCTCTCTCTCTCTCTCTCTCTCTCTGTCTCTCTGTCTCTCTGTCTCTCTCTCTCTCTGTCTCTCTGTCTCTCTGTCTCTCTCTCTCTCTCTCTCTCTCTCTCTCTCTCTCTCTCTCTCTCTCTCTCTCTCTCTCTCTCTCTCTCTCTCTCTCTCTCTCTCTCTCTCTCTCTCTCTCTCTCTCTCCAATGGATGGAGGTGCTGAATCTGAGAGAAGACATCAGGGCTGTCTCTGAACATACCTCTTTGAAGTTGGCAGTTTGGCACCCAACCTTGCTTTCTAAACTCTCAGCATATGAGATCCAAGGAAACATCCTCTCACGTTTGGCTGACTTCCTCCACTCTCGTAATCAGCATGTGGCTCTCAATGGGATCCTTGCATTTCCCCCTCTTTGTTGAGGTGGAATGCATCCGAGGCAATGTCGTAGGCCCAGACTCAATGTTTTTCTCTATCAACGACCTTTCTAATTCCTTGGAAAAAACCCTCCTATCTTTTTGCTGAGGATGCCATTCTCCAAAATAGCATCTGAGTCATTCCATCTGAAATCACCAAATTTAAGAAAATGTTCCCAGTTGACCCACTCAGATTTACTTTAAACTTTCATAAAATAGTTCCCAGGTATCAAAATGAAGCTGCGTAAAATTTTAGGTCCATAGTTGCGGTCAACTCCGAGATATTGAGGGTTGAAAATGTGGTTGTGGCCCTATTTTTATGGTCGTTGCGAGCATCACAAAATGAACGGCTACTTTAAAACTCCCACAACTTTTTTAATATTAATGCTAGAGCCTTGAAATTTTCAGAGATTATTCTTCTATAATTGCCCTGTAAGAAAAAAAAAAAACATAAAACTGAGTGTCCCTCTATTAATTTTTTATGACCTGATCAGTTGAAATCCAGAAAAAAAATGTTGGTTTTGTATGACGACCCAACTTTGAGACCCCATATATTTTATTGACCCATCCCAGAAGCTTGAAATTTTTTCATGTAATAACTGTATGGTAGTAGTATTCAAATACATGTTTACTTTTCTTAATCAGTCATATATAATAATATTACAGTCATGATCCCTCAAAAATTGAAAATTTTCATTTTCCCCCGAAATTCAGGTGAGGATTGCAAATATATGACAAGGTATACCACTTCAAATTGTTCACCATTGGAAAGACCATATTCATTTTGATACCTGGGAACTATTTTATGAAAATTTAAAGTAAATCTGAAGGGGTCAACTGGGAGGCCTCTGGTGATATGAGGTGGGAATGACTCATCTCTTATCCTTCAGATAGGCAGGCAGCAGCCTCTCACCTCTCTGCAGACCTTGATAGAATCAGAAGTTGGTCCCATATTAGAATACGAGTTTCAACCCTGACAAATCTCACATTCTCGCTCTGTCTCTCCGAAAGGAACATCTGGCATATACTCTAATGTATTTTCTTAACAAAACTTTAAGAAGTTGAGTCGCTCAATCCTTTTGGCATCACCATCAACCACAATCTGTCTCAGGAAACCATGTATCAGATGTCATCTCCAAAGCCAGCGCCAGACTCTGAATCCTCCATCATACCAAGTCTTTCCTTGACAAATGTGAACTTCAAACAAGATACAAGACCTTCATCCACAGCTCTATTCCTCTTCACCTTCAGAATTTCTTTGACCACCATCTATCTCCCGTTGTTTCGCTAATCGTCTGAAGCGTCGCTCCACTCCTTCAGATTTCCTTCAAGCACGTCGTTGCTCTTGTTGTTTTGACAATTCCTCTGAGTGATACTCTTCTCCTTCCTCCTGATGCCCAATGTATGCTGAACATTGTTCTTTGTTGTTTTGTTTTTTTTGTGCTTTTCTTTTTCTTCTTTTTTTTTGACATTTTTTGTGCTTTTTGATTCCTTTGCTGAAATTTAAAAACAGGAAAACATGGTCATAAAATGCATTCCTCAGCATTGTGTGTGAGGGAAGTAAAGCTCCTTCCAAATAACTGATTTAATGTAACTAAACGATAGACTATGTATAAATAGGCAATTAGCTGGTGTAACTGAGTGGAGAATGTGACAGTGAATTGGGGTGGGGGTGGGCGGAGGGGGTTCAATGGGTACAGATGCATAAGTCCTCGTATGTGCCCTGTGTATGGTGTACTTAGCAAGAATGCATTCACAGCTTTAACTACATTCTATTCTATTTATTTATTTGGTATACAAAGCGACGGCTTGTGGAAGAGCTAGAACACAAGAACAGATCAGACCGCAACAGAACAAAAGGAACAGTAGAAAGGGGGGGACACCAACAGCAGGGTTAAAGGACAAGATAGAGGGAGACTTGGACAAATAAGGGATGTGGGGAGTAATGAGGAGCAGGGGAGGATGTATGGGGTGGACAAGATGGATAAAGAAGCAAACTGTCAGGAAAGACTGATAATTTGGAAAGAGGTGGTGCTGTGTGGGAGGGTGAGGATCCTGATTCAATTGCATACTTATAATAGACTACATACTTAATTATACGTACTCATGTTGTACTACATACTTGATGGACGTACTCACCTCTTGCTGAGGGAGAGGTAGGGGCAGAGTTTGCATCAAGCAAGCAAGCAAACTCGGTTTTCCATAGAAGGTTGAAATGCATCAGTATGCTGATACTTTACTACATTTGTGGGATCTCTCTGGTGTTGGTGGCCACTATATATATATATATATATATATATATATATATATATATATATATATATATATATATATATATATATATATATATATATATATATATATATATATATATATATATATATATATATATATATAGATGTATATATGTGTGTATATATATATATATATATATATATATATATGTATATATATATATATGTATATATATATATATATATATATATATATATATATATATATATATATATATATATATATATATATATATATATATATATCTTCTTCTTTCGGCTGCTCCCGTTAGGGGTCGCCACAGCGGATCATCCATATGATCCGCATAGTGATTTGGCACATGTTTTACGCCGGATGCCCTTCCTGACGCAACCCTGGTCGCCTCTTATGACACAGGGATATGGTACACCCATTTTAACCGGGGTATACACCAGCCCAGTACACTGGTACTCACTTAGCCGACCTCGGAAGGATGACAGGCTGAGTCAACCCCCTGGTGTATTAATTCAGTGGCCCAACAGGGCTTGAACTCAGGACCTTTTGGATCCCAAGCCGCTGCCCTAACCACTGCGCCAACACCAGGCTCTATGTAGATGTATGTATGTATATATATATATATATATATATATATATATATATATATATATATATATGTATGTATGTATGTATAGATGTATGTATGTATATATATATATATATGTATGTATGTATATATGTATGTATGTATATATGTATGTATATATATGTGTATATATATATGTATGTATATATATATGTATATGTATGTATGTATATATATATATGTGTATGTATATATATATATATATATATATATATATATATATATATATATATATATATATATATATATATGTATATGTATATATATATATATATATATATATATATATATGTATATGTATATATATATATATATATATATATATATATATGTATATATATATATATATGTATATGTATATATTGTTGTGGTTGACGAAATTCACAAACCACCATTCAGGTCCCTTAGGTGAGATATCTCTGTAAGTATATGTGTAGTTAGGCCCAAACCCGTTGTTTAGAGTGAATAAATGTCATTCATGCGGGCTGCGACCCTTTTAGATAGCCGTTTTTCTTTTACTATCTTTATTTTGGACCAGCCGCCATTACTACCACCACCAACCACGTCTCAACAGCCATCACACAACAACCACCAACCACAACGCCGCTTCACAACAACAGCCACGACCTTTACTGTCACAACTCGCCACCATCGCATCACCACCATTCTTGCGCCACTTGTGGGCACCGATACTGGACTCGTGCAGGGCGCGCACCGAGCAGCGTGTTCAGAAACATCACAGACTTTCCGAAGAAAACGGATCAAAAACGACTCACGCCCACTTCTGTTCCGTCCTATCGGTGAGCGTGGGGCGATTTGGCCCCGCCTCCAGGGCGTTGGAGCGTGGTCACTATATGCAAATTCATGGATCAAAAAGCATTCACGCCCACTTTTCCTCGGTCCAATGGGGAGCCAGTTAGAGGTGAAGGGTCGGAGGTAAAGAGTCAAAGGTGAAGGGGCGAAGCCACGGGGGATATAAACGGCTGCGTTCGTCAGTCAAGGCAGTTCGCAGTTGGGAGTTTGCGGAGCCAGTGAAGAGTTGGGACGAGTCAAGAGAGGAGATGGAGAGGGCGATCGGACGAAGCTGTGGAGAGGCGGCGGCGGCGAAGGCGGTTGAGGGGGTGCTCGCGTCGGATTCGGGGAGCTGCGGAGGGAGAGGCCGGCGGCGCGACCGAGGTCGTGGTGGAGACGCTCGTCGCGGGACCCGAGACAGGGAGATATCCTCCTTTCCCCCGAGCATCAACAACCCCCTCCTGTTTCCCCCCGCGCTGAGATAGTGCGACAAGGGGGCCCCTTTCCCACCCCCCACCAGACACTGTCCGCGAGGCCCACGGAGTTGGGGCGCCACCGCCACTTTGCGTCTCATCATCAGACGGGTAGGCCCGACACGGTCTCGGCCCCAGGCCCGCCTACCCCCCTCATCCTGGAGGGTGGTTCTTTTTCTTTTGCTTTGGGTATATGTGTTGTCGGCGCCGTCTGTGAAATAAAATTGTATAAGTGTTGCCATGTGCTCGGTAGTCGGATAGCTCTGCATTGTCTTCTTCTTTTATATTTGCTTTTTGTGTAATATTGTGTTTCTTCTTCTATTACATTTGCTTTTGGTGTAATTGTATATGTGTGCTTTCCGTTCATCGCGAAATAAATGTGCTTATTGTTGAACTGTTTTCCCGTTTCGCTTCGTCTTTTCCTTTATTGAATCTCCATCTTACTTCACGTAAAGGGTTGGTCGTGGGCTAAAACGCCCGATAATTAATCGAACCGTCGAGGCCGACGATAACACCGCTCAGTTATCCCGATAGTACGGAACGGGTCGCTTAAAGTGGCCCGTGTCCGAAGTCGACCTGCGGCGAGGTGCGATCGCCCGGTCTACCCTCCGTGTGGGTACTTAGGTAGGTCGAATTTGGCGAGCAACCCTATCCCACGCGGGGGCCGATTGGCACGATCGTGGTGAGGCCGAAAGGTCCACCCGTGACTGGTTCCCGGCGTTAGTCTGAGAGGGTCACGACTGGATTGTCCGTCCGGTGGGCGACGTGCCGCGATTCGAGTTACGTGGCCGTTCGCACGCCGGCGGGCGCGAATCCGCAACAATATATATATATATATATATATATATATATATATATATATATATATATATATATATATATATATATATATATATATATATATATATATATTGATACGGCTGTGGAAATTCACAGGCCACCATAAAGGATTTCCCCAAGATCAGTTATATCGATAAGTGTGTGTTCAGATAGATTTCCCCACCAATGTTTAAAGCGAATTATTCGTGTACCAGGGCTGTGATCTTTGAGTTAGCCGTTTTTCTTTTGCTATCGTTATTTTGGACCAACCGCCATTACTACCACCAAAAAGTGCCACCAACCACAACAACCACGATCACCACAACCACCTTCTCATCAACTGCCAACATCCTCACAGACAACGAACAGCCGCCTTCACAACAACCACCTTAACCACCACCACCCAACCAAACCACCCTCACGACCACCACAAAACGCCAGCTACGCCACCATCACAACCGCCTTCACCACAACGACAACCGCATTCCCATCTCGGCACACGGTTGCGAAAAGCCTGGCATTCATCGGGGGAGAACGGACGACGGCCCCACCCCCCCCCCAATGACGGACCCTGTGAGTGGATTCTCAACACGTGAGGAAAAGACGAAAGCTATGGAAAACACAAAAGAAAGGTCCCGATTCGGCGAGGAAAACGCCCTTCTTCTGGAAGTTTCCCGCGCGTGCTGGAAGAGGGGGGGCGAAAGGGAGGGGCGAGGCACCGTGGAGATAAAAGGGCGCACTGAACGCAAGGTCTGTCGGCTGCTGGAGGTTGTAGAGGTGTGTGGAGGAGAGGAAAGAGTGTTGTGTCGGAGTTGTGGGCAGTTGTATGGAGCCGCGCTGTGAGCTGAATCAGCCTGGAGTCGGGAGTCTCTGCAGTCGGTGAGGAGCTGGAGAGAGAGGAGCGCACCAGAGCCAAGGCGTGCGGCCTGCTGGACCATGCCTAACCGTGGCTCACTGGAGAGGGGACATCGAGGGTCGCCCTAGCGAGTCACCAAGAGGGACAAGGTAGCCAGCCCGGTCTCTCGGAGCCTTTGCGGTCTACATGGCTCCGTGTTTATAAAGACCCCAAGGGGTTCAGTCTACCCCTCGTCTGTCCTGGGGTTTTTCCTGGTTTCTTTTGAATGAACGTTGTGGCGCCATGTCTTTAAGTAGAACTGTTAAGTGTGTACATAATAGTTAGACGGTAGTAGCTCTTTTGCATTGCTCATGGTTTGTCCCTTACATGTTACATAATTGTAATTACATACTTTACTACATTTGTGGGATCTCTCTGGTGTTGGTGGCCACTATATATATATATATATATATATATATATATATATATATATATATATATATATATATATATATATATATATATATATATATATATATATATATATATATCTTCTTCTTTCGGCTGCTCCCGTTAGGGGTCGCCACAGCGGATCATCCATATGATCCGCATAGTGATTTGGCACATGTTTTACGCCGGATGCCCTTCCTGACGCAACCCTGGTCACCTCTTATGACACAGGGATATGGTACACCCATTTTAACCGGGGTATACACCAGCCCAGTACACTGGTACTCACTTCGCCGACCTCGGAAGGATGACAGGCTGAGTCAACCCCCTGTTTCTATGTGTATATAAAATTTTATATTTATTTATATGTATATATTTATTTATATGTATGCTATATATATATATATATATATATATATATATATATATATATATATATATATATATACATATATATATATATATATATATATATAAAATTTAATTTTCAGTGTTGTGATGTCTCAAATTTTCTCTACTCATGATGCACAGAATGAATTTATTTAACTTAATGGGATTCCAATGTATTACCCAATGTTGCACATGATAAGTTTACTCTGTACTGTTTTTTTTATGTACATTAGTTAGTTTTTGGCATATACATACATGTCATTGAGGATGAAACTTCGGAGTGTGCGGTGTATATGTAAGTTTGTAAAGCAGTGCACTGTAGAACTGAAATTCACAGTACTTTTAGGAATTAAACGTACAGCATTAATGATTGAGGCAACTAATGCTGATATGTGTGCCTTTCTTTATACCAGTATTTCAAGCAGATTGATTTGGATGAAAGCATAGCGGTAGAAACAGACATCATGGGTCATCTACAATTCCAGCTTGTCACTCCATTCCAAAACTACTGGTTCGAAGTAAGTATGGACACAAACTTGACAATCAGATTACAACTCGCATAACAAATCCCAATAAAGAAAGCACTCCACCTTATCACATTATCTCTTCTCAGGTGGACATTATGGAGCAGGTGCTTCTATGGCAGGCTATCATCCACACTGTTGCACATGTAAGTGCTATAACTACTCTCCTGATATAATACCCAATCTAATTGGGATTAATGTTGTGGAATCTTTTAAAATGCCATCATAACCACATGTCTTGTAGAACTTAGTTTTGAGGGAATGAAAATGTATAATTTTAACAGCAGAGAGGAGATATCAGTTAGCTTTAGACGCAACTTGAAGAAGCCAGGGCCACTACTTTTGGTCAACCACCCAAAGGGGAATGTACAGAACTAATACAATGATATACTACTCTTACTAATACTGTGACTACCACTATAAGTTTAACATCCTCAATTATTCCCATCTTCTTGCGTGTCGGTAACTATCATTTTGTTGGGGCACGACTATGCTGCTGATGCTGTGCCCAAATACCAGTACACTGGTACTCATTTCGCCAACCTCGGAAAGATGACAAGCTGTGTCAACCCCACTGAGTGTTAATTCAGCGGAAAAAACAGGGCTCAAACTCAGGACCCTAAGATCCCGAACCAGTCAACTTAACCGCGAAGCCAACACCAGGCTGGCATCCATATGAAGGAAGGACACTTTGTGATGCATTGCGCAGCGTGGGAAACACCAATATGATTGTTGATATTCAGGATGTGAATCAAACCTCGAAGGTCCTTTGATAGAAACTCTGGATTGGACCTTTCATATGTATGTATATATATATATATATATATATATATATATATATATATATATATATATATATATATATATATATATATATATATATATATATGTATGTTGGCGTTGCAAGTGGTTACGTTTAGCAACTTCAGTGGTGTGCATTTCTCTCTACACCATCGCTGATGACTGGTCAATGAGCAACGAAACCAGCCAGGCAGCTGTTGGAGGTGTGTGGCATTGGGTTTATCATGCAAGTGTTGTTAGGTGAAAGCCGATTGGTTTTTCCCTCCAATTATGGGAAAGAGACATGATTGGGCCTTTAGTGTGTCTACATACATACACATACACAATAGGGTATAGAAGTTCGAGTCCACTTTTCTATTCATGGTTGAGGCTCATGGAAGAGCTAGAGCAGAATGGAATGGAACAAAATGGAAAGGAGGAAATACCACCACCAGAGTAGAGGTGAGAGTGAGATCAAGGGGAGGGGGAGAAGGACACATGGCGAGAACTAGCTGCACACAGGTTGAAACGCAGTAAGAAGAGGAAGGGGCAAAGCAGGGATGAAACTGAAAAAGGACCAAACCAACCAACAAACTGACAGATGAAAAGAGGTGAGGGAGAGGGGTAAAAAATATCACAATAACCAAGTGTTGGACCAGTTCCTGATTCTATCAATGTCTGTAGAGAGGGAAGAGGATGCTGCCTGCCTGTCAGAAGGATGAGGAACATCTCACCAAACTCTCCCTTCTCCTATGATAGAGGGTTCAATATAATCAGCAAAAAGATAGACAGGATTTTCCAGGGAACCAGAGAGGTCATTGATTCTTCTTCTTCATTTGTATGCAGCATAAGACTGCAGGGTAGCATAATTGGCTGAAGGCACAGCTGTACCGCTGATGTAATGTCCTCTACTGATTATGGCATAATTTTGGAATTTGGCCATGGTGTCGGCGATAGCTCACCTACTCTTCAAGGAGGACACATGGTCTCTTTAACGTCCACCAACAAATGCTGTCAGATGGGACACCCATTTAAAATCCATCCAAGGGATGGCACACACATTGATTAATGAACCTGCCTGTGAAACACTGGGATGATAGTTTAAAGCTGGGACGAAATTCAATCCCAGGCTAGACAGCTGAGAAGCGAGTGTGCGTACCTCTCGGCTTTCCTGTCAGTCCAAGATAATTGATGAAGATGAGGAACAAGACTGGGCCCAAGACATTGTGTTATGGCTCTCCAGCCTTGACAGGGTGAGGAGATGAAGATATCCCATTAAAAGCTACACACTGACCCCGGGAGTGGAATATAAAAGGGTAAAGATGAGGTAAGGAGGTAGAAGAGAGTACTGTATAGACGAGGGATGACCTTTATTGTGTAGACACATACACGTACACAGTAGAGTACAAAAGTGAGCCATGAGAGGAGGTGGCCTTGGTTGTCATAAGCAGAGAGTTTGGAGATGAAGGCTGGATGCCAGACTCAATGATATGTTTGATATGTGTCCAGAGAGACAGCCCTGATCTCATGTCTGAGATTGATGGCTTCCATCCATTGTTGGGAGAGTAGAAGCAAGATGTAGCAGATAAAATGACTGGGTCTGAAGCTGAACCGATAATGTGATAACAAACAGGCTGTTTGAGAAAAGGAAGGATTTGATGTCAACTGCAGATTGCAGTCTGGGCTTGTCACCAAATCAGAGTTGAGGTTTGTGAGAAACCTCTCCACCTTCTCAGGTGAGAAAAACACCGTATACAGGTGCAGTTGGCGATGAGAGAGTAGGGTATAGGTATAGCGAGTGAGGTTTCGGTATAGTGAATAGGGTATCCTGAATTGAGCCATTCGGCCTTCTCACGAGCAATCAGTTGTGGTGCCATTTGAAATGTTGGAAGGGATGGAGGGGGCGCATACACCAGAGACAGACTTGACAAGGTGCCACCACGTCTTTGAACAAGAAGACAGGTTTGGCAAGGTGTTGTTTTCTGGCATTCCTGAGTGTGAACACCCACTTGTTTCAGGCTTTGTGGAATCAGAGTAGCCGAGCTATTCGGCAAAAACATTCCACTCATCACCACAATTTGAGTCTCCTTTACCCACACCTGAACTCTACACAATTTGGTGACCCCTACCCCAACCCAATTTCCTCCTTGGTGCTACCTTTCAAATACTGTAGTCAATCTGCTCCTCGACATCACCCAATCAGTATGTCGACTGAGCATCCTTTGTTGTTTTGGTTTTTCATGACCATTAACTTTTGACGAGAGCAAAAAAAAGAGTAAATTTATTAAAATAATTTATGGGGCAGTGACCCTATTAAGGGTTTTAAATTCATTATGTCATCGACAAACGTTCATGCTACATACTATGATACACTATGAAATATTAAACATTCACAACGGAATATGGGTAAAACTAGAATGGTCACTCAGTAGAGAACATACCTCCACCAAGCTGATTAGTTTACATTTTGTATACCACTGGTAGGCAGGATCTGGATTCGGACCTGAACTAAAATTTAATTGGCTTCTTCTTGTTACGTAACCAACTCATCTACCAAGTTTCGTCTGAATCCGTCCATAACTTTTTTTTCAGAAATCCTGCTATATGTCGTTTTTGGCCTTATCTCTAAATGGTGAAAAGTCACTTTAAAATTCTCGGATCCAGATCCGGATTCAGATCTTCACCAAAATCTAATCATTTCCTCTGTGTCATATTATTGCGGGGCCGGGTCTCGGTGGCGAGCACGACCGCTAGGTGGAGCAGTGGAGTCGGCTCCACCGAACACCCGGAATTTATACGTCGTCACCCTGGATAACTCTGGAACCGACGGGTCCCTTATCGATCACCGAAGATCGCCAATAGGTCGACCACGTGGGATAGGGTTGATTGCCAATTTCAATTTACCTAAATACCCACGTCGTCCAAACTACCGGGGAAATTCACCCTCTGCAGGATCTGCGCGATCAGGGCCGTTACCGAGCCGTACCCCGAGCGAAGAGTACCAGAATCCTGCCAGGCCGATTGCACGATTTCCGCAGCAATTAGGCCTCCTAGTTCCCGTTCGCAGCACGGCAAAGCAATGACAGAAAGGACAAGGACGAGCTGGGACATGCAACAAAAGGGGAATTTATTTTACAATAATCGGGGGGGGGGGGACGAGGGGAGCACGTAAGGGCAGAGTTATCACAACTAAGCAAGGCAAATAATGTACAACAAAAGCACTTAACAATTCTACTTAGAGATGGGCCCACAATCAGACACACACCCAAAGAAATGGACCCCATTGGGTCTTTATTGAAGGTTTCCAGCTCGAGGGAAGATGAGCTGGAAACCAGAGCTATCTTGTACCTGTCCACCTCGTGTGGTCTTCGACGTCCTGGAGCGGTGGGACTCGAACCCGCAACCACGATGCTACTCCAAGCTCCAGGTACAGAGGATAGCGTCGGGCGTTGGCATCCTCCTCCGACTCGCAGGCAGGCGACACAAGATGATCTCCCGAGTCGAGATGGTCGACCGCCTGCAGCAATGCACCAGAGGAGACACCTCCGAAGCGTGGTTTGCAGTCCGCCGCAAACCCAGGCAGAGACGCGCACTTGAGCAGACTCAGGACGCAAACTCTCTTCGCTCGTCCCAACAACCACACTTCTCCTCTTCAGGAGGGAGGGGCCTCTTCTCCTGGCCACTCGCCTCCTGATTGGCCGGACCCATCGTGCGATTCCCTGGCCGTCTTCCATTGGACGGGCCCACGGTAGGCGGGGCAACTCCCACCCCTCTGGGTGGAGTCCCGATCGGAGGCGTTTGTAGCTCCGCCTACCTCCTCACCTCCGGCCACGTGCGTAATGGCGATGGTCTTGAGTGGGGGACGGGGCGGGTGAGACGCCCGCTCCTTGCCGATTGGCCAAAGAGGGACGCCATGCTCATGTTAAACTCCGCCCACGCACGCGGTCGCCGGCGAGCGCGTGAAGAATGCTGTGAGCAGAGTGTTGTTGTTGTGAAAGTGAAGATGTAAAAGAAAACCCTGACTATCAAAATAACTCCGCAGCGCACGAACATTTAATTCCCATTCGACTTGGGAGGGGACCCTAACTAGAAACACGTACTTACTAATATAACTGATCTATAGGACCTGGCTGTTGTGTGCAGTGAGCTTCCAAATTCACCTTCGGTGGCAGAGGTAACAACCAACAGCCCAAATAAATGCTACTAAATGTGAGTACCACACAATGGCAGTTTACAAATTGAATAAAAACCCACAATGATTTGAACACTACACAGGCTAGAAACAAATAACTAGGCAATAAAACATATTCTCCAAACATTCTGTCATCTTTTGTTTTAATGGAATTCGATAAAAGTTATTTATCGGAGATGCATGTGGCCCCATGTTTATATGTAACGTCGTTCCAAACCCAAAGATTGAATCATAGGATACATACCTTGGACTAATAACAAATTGAGGTGAACAATCAAGTACAAGTCGTTATATTCTTCATGTTTAAAGGAGACTTGTACAATTGGATTCTCAGAATAAGTCAAGATATCACAGTGAAATATCATCATTTCTCTTTCCAGTGGAGTCTTTAATGACATCACTTCTGGCCTTATTTGATACATTGGCAACTTCGAAAATTCTAGGACTTTCAGATTTTATGTGGATGACGTCATCAAGTTTAAAACGATACGTGACTTTCAAAATGACGTATGAATGCTAAACGAGACATTTTGCGCACGCACTGTTTGTGTGTTCACACTGACTCAGCTCTGCTCGCCGGGCACTTTTAACCTGCCGTTGCTAGCATGAAATCTGCAATTCAAATCGTCTTTTTAACGTAATTTTCAACATTTAGAAGAAAGAGTGGCAATTTCTGGATGGTTAAGCATGAAAATCCTGAATGAAAATCGGACTCATGGAAACAGGGAAAATACGACAAATATCTGTGGATGAGACTGAGAGGTGTTGATTTTCCGATCATTTTCTGTTAATACAATTAGCGGCCGCAGTGAATACAGTGTATATACAAAGTAGAGTGAAATCAGTAGAGCGGCATCGCAGATGTCCACGCTTCCCAACTAAAGCAAGGTTGAAACATGGAAAAAAGTTCCACCAAGAATGACCCAATATCAAACTTAGATTATAATTCCCCCCCCCCCCCCTGTGACCCTATGTATGCCTGGTGTTGGCTTAATGGCTATAGTGGTGGGTTTGGGATCCTAGAGTCCTGAGTTCAAATCCTGCTTGGCTGTTCAATTAATACCAGGTGGGGTTGACTCAGCCCGTCATCCTTCCGAGGTTGGCAAAAATGAGTACCAGCATGCTGGTATCCTGCATCGGAGTGGTGACCCGTCCAGGATTGTGCCCAGTAGCCAAGGAGACTGCTTAGGCAGCACCAACACTCTGCACAGAGTATGGTCCCAATGGATGGATGGATGGACCCTAAGTACCCACCCCCTGGGGCATGTGCTGACTGTTAAATCCAAAACATTGTTACATATTTCATGTGTCCCCCAATGTTGATTCCACATATGAAGTTTCATTTTAAAATGTTTAAAATGTGACCGTAATGGCTTTTTTCAGGATTTGAACTTTTGACCCCACCCCAAGGGATGGGGCCAAAAATGACGCTGCTCTGGCACCTTCTTGCCACGTGGTTATCGGGAGATCGTGTGATGGACAGACAGACAGACGGGGCCAATTTCAATTTTTGTTTTTTTAGGTTATCTGGAATTTACATTCCAGATAAAGTATTGTCACCACCCGCCGTCCATCTGTCAGTCTCTTTTTTTGACTTCTTCAGCAAAACCGCAGGGCCGATTCGGCTGAAATTTTGCAGCAACATTCCTCTCCTGACTGGTAACAGGAATTGCAAAGCTCATTCCGGTCACATGACTTTAAGTCGGTCAAAATGGCCGACCTAGTAAATTCCTTCAAAAATCTTCTTCTCCAGAACCACCAGTCAGAATGTTACCAAATTTGGGTTCCAACATTAGGACAGGGTCCTGATGTTAAATTGTGGAGGCCAAGCTGATAACATGACCAAAAGTGTGTCAAAATGGCGGTCCTGCAAATTCCTTTAAAAATCTTCTTCTCCGAAGATCAAAAGGACACAAAAGACCACAAAGACACTTAAAGACCCAAAATACCCCGAACACCCCAAAGATCCAAAATACCTAAAATAAGACCCAAAATACTCCAAACACCTAAATTACCCTGAACACCCAAAATATCCCAAAGACCATGAAGACTCAAAAGAATCCAAAGGCCAAAAAGACTCAAAAAACAAAAAAGACCCAAAAGACCTAAAAATGTGACTTCAGGTCCCGAACCCGACACCCACACACAATCTCATGTCCTTACCACCCCTCCCACCACACCCACACCATGTGCCCCCCTCCCCCTTTCTTCAAAATCCTCAAACCCCTCAATCCCGACTCTGACCCCTCTCTGCCCTCCCTTCCCCAAGTGAAATCTGTCATACCCTCCCCCTTTCTTCTTCAAGTCCTCAACTGCCCCAAACCACAAGCACTCAATTCCCCCTTCCAACCCCAAGTCCAACTCCCCCCCTCCCCCACCCCCACCACCTTCCAAACGTCTCAATCTCCCTCTTCCAACTCCATGCACCCTTTCACGGACCGGTGTTTGTATGTTTGTAGTGCTACTACTCCTCCAGTTGTGGGCCGATTCCATTATAAATGCAAATTCTCCATGTAAATGTGTATCGTGTATCGTGCCGCTTCCAGATGGGGGAGGGTATGACAAGTCTCCACCATTTACAGTTCAGTATTCCTGTCCCCACGATTTCCAGTGTGGTGAGGTGTTTTGAATTATAAGCAGTCGTTGTGTTTTTTCTTCATACACATAACTTCATGGGGGGT
Organism: Eptatretus burgeri; assembly: GCF_056783735.1. Taxonomy (NCBI): domain Eukaryota; kingdom Metazoa; phylum Chordata; class Myxini; order Myxiniformes; family Myxinidae; genus Eptatretus; species Eptatretus burgeri. The sequence goes on from NC_140968.1 coordinate 20,576,953, forward strand.
TTTTTTGCCCACACAGAGCTGTCAGTTGCCTATACACCTCCAAAATAAAGATATGCATCAGAAGAACGTATTGCATGCTTGGAATAAGATCGCCCATAGAGTGGGTTCTGCTAGTTATCTCCACCACCGAAGGTGAAGGAGGTTATGTTTTCACCCTTTTTACTTAATGAAAAATTATTTTTGCCAAGTATGTTGGTCTGGAGCATTTGTCTGTCGCGTTTGTCCGTCTGTTTGTCTGTCTGATTGTCACACGATTTTTGGCCAGTTTCAAAGCAGTCGTTCTGATTTTTTTTTTGTGTCGAGGTGACCAGCCAGGGACAGTCATGCTTAATATTGATGAAGATCCGAATCCGGGTCTGAGAATTTTTCAGGTGATTCTTCACCATTGAGAGATCGGGCCAAAGACCATAAATAGCACAATATCTCGAGGTTATGTCGGGATTGATTCACACAAAACTTCGTGGACAGGTTGGGTGTGCCATCAGTAAGAATTGGTTAGATTTTGGTGAAGATCCGAATCCAGATCTGGATACGAGAATTATTTAATTTTTAACTGATTCTTCACCATTGAGAGACGGGGCTAAAAACGATATTGCATGATGTCTCAGAAAGTTTAGGACGGATTTGGATGGAACTTCGTAGACAGGTTGGGTGCGTGACAAGGACTAATTGATTCGACGTTGGTGAAGATCTGAATCGGGATCCTGATTTGAGAATTTATTAAATGATTCTCCATTGAGAGATAGGACCAAACATGATATATAGCTTGATATCTCAAAAAAGTTGTGGACAGATTTGGAAGAAACTTGATGGACATATGGGGAGTGTGACAAGGAAGAAATGATTCAATTTTGGTGAAGATCTGAATCCAGAACTGGATGTGATAATTTTTAAGCAATTATTCACAATTGAGAGATCGGGCTAAACCAATACATAACAGGATATCTCAAAAAGTTGGAGATAGATTCGGACAAAACTTGATGGACAAGTTGGGGAGGGGGGGTGGCAAGGAAGAATTGATTCGAATTTGGTGAAGATCTGAATGTGGATCAGGTCAGGTCAGGTCAGGTCAGGTCAGGTATGGGAGCATGCGCCGGAGCAGCGCGTTGTTGCGTCCACTTTCTGCCGGTACTCCAAGGGCCTCCGTCTCGCCATCCCCCAGGCATATGCCTGACCCATCCCCATCTCCTTGATATGTTGATCAATCTGCTGCAACCACGAGGCACGTGGTCGGCCCATTGGCCTCCTCCACTCACAAGACTCCCTCGCTAAAAAAATCTGGTGAGCAGAATCAGCGTCGGGAAAACGAGCCACATGTCCACACAGCCGCAGCTGACACTCACGGACTATGCAGATAACAAATATCATTTGAATCTCTCTCAGCAACCACTCGTTGGACAGAAAGTCTGACCAGCGATAGCCAAGGATTCTCCGAAGAGACCTGGTACCAAAGGAATTTAGTCTCCATTTCAGATCTCACATCCATAGAGCAAGACTGGAATCATCAAGGACCTGAAGACTCAGACTTTCGTCCTGCCGCACAGGTACTGGCAGCGCCATACCCCATGATCCAGTGAATCCATGACTCCCCAGGCCTGACCCAGACGTCTATTGACCTCTGACTCACAGCCAGCAGAGACATGAATATCACTGCCAAGGGAAGTGAATCTCTCCGTGACCTCAACATCCTCGGCACAAACAGGTACAGACAGGATAGCAGCATCCAAGATGTCATTGAAAGCCTGGATCTTAATTTTGACCCAGGAAACCTGTAATATCAGCGGCTCAGACTCCTCATTCAGCACCTCGAGGGCCCCCAAAAGGATATCCAGAGTCTCCACAAAGATGACGGCATCATCTGCGAAATCAAGTTCAGATATCTTTGCATTCTCAAACGACGCACGGCAGCATGATCTCTCTGACATCCTCACTAGAATCCAGTCCATATAAGTGCTGAAAGGTGTGAGGGCCAGTACACACCCCTGACGGACTCCAGTAACAAATGGAAATAAGTCAGAGATGGTACCACCACATCTCACAGCACTCTCAGTACCAGAGTAGAGTTCAGACATCAGATCGATCAGTTTTGGTGGCACCCCACGAAGACCAAGAATCCTCCAGAGGACATCCCGATTCACTGAATCGAACGCTTTACAGAGATCAACATCAGCTGCAAGCAGCTCCTGCCGAAACTCTCGTCTGCGTTCGGTGAGGACCCAAAGAGCAAGGATACGGTCAATCATTGACCTCTTTGGTGTAAAGCCTGACTACTCTGCACCCTAGCGCTCAAGCAGATGGTGGCGAACCCTATCAATAATTATCCGAGCAAAGACCTTGCCCGGCACTGAGAGCAGCATCACCCCTCGGTAGTAGTTGCAGTCTTGGTGATCACCCTTGCCTTTCCAGAGAGGGACAACAAGGCCCCTCTTCCAGTCAGTTGGGATGATGCCTGTGTTCCAGGCAGAGCACAAAACTGCATGTAACGACGCGAGTGCAGCATTTCCACCAGCCTTGAGAAGTTCGGCATGGATGCCACAGATCCCTGGAGCTTTGCCCCGTTTCAACTGGTTCACCGCAGCCCGTGTTTCCACAAGCGAAGGTGGACCATAGTTGATTGGAGGGTCAGCAACAGGGATTGTAACACCCCTGACGTCCAACTTGACAGCTGGTGGATCAGCCTGGTAGAACCGCTCAAAGTAACCGGCCCAGCGGGCCTTCACTTCGGACTCCTCTGTCAAGAGCCGACCACCCTCTGCTCTAACTGCAGTGCTCCGAGGGATTGGCTTGGATGAACGCAATGTGTGAATTCCCCTGTAAACAGGACGAGAATCACTTGACCACAAGTGATGCTCTACCCCCTCACAGATTCCTTGCACATCGGCCTCCTTGTCCACCCTCAGTGCACGTACAGTTTTACGCCTCAGCCCCCTAAACAGCTCAGCTCTGCCATTGAGCCTGGCCCTGCGACTCTGGTCAATGGTATTCAGTGTTGCTTGAGACAAAATTCTTCTTCACCCTGCGATGAGTTCCAAGACATCTACAGGTAACATCAAGGACGGTGGTCTTAAAGGCACTCCACAACTCTTCAGGACCTCCCAAAGCACCCAGACCCCCCAAATCTCTACTCAGCCTGTTCACAAACTCCTCAGCTACCCTCTCATCCTTGAGCTTGCAAACATCCAGCCAAGGCTGGGATGGTACCATTCTCTTGTATTTAAGCCGCAACTTCAGGGTTGCTACAACAAGTCTGTGGTCAGTGTTGAGGAACTGAGCACTCCGGTAGACCCTGCAGTTCTGGATTATCCTCCAGTGACCATGAACGAGCACATGGTCAATCTCCTTTGCCACACTGCCAGCGTTGGAATATCAAGTCCAGTGATGAGCTTGTGCTCGCTGAAACGATGAACCAGCCACCCTAAGTCCACGACTTCTTGCAAAGTCAAGGAACTTAGTGCTATTCAGGTTCACAGTTCCTGACCCATGGGGACCAACACACACCTCATAACCATCCCTATCAGTTCCAGTCGATGCATTGAAATCCCCCAAGACTAGAAGTGTATCTCGCCTTGGGCCTGATCAACCACAGACTCCAGTGTGGCATGGAAAGTGTCCTTCACAGTGAGATCACTCGCCTCAGTCGGCGCACCTCTAGAGACCAGGGAGACGCCACCCAAGGAGTGACAAATCCTTGGTCTCATAATGTGCTCATTGACTAGTGTTACCTCAATTATCATTGGACTCAGCTTTTTGACACAGTTGCAGCAACTCCTTGGGCATGGTAACCATAAGAGTGACTAAACCAATAGTAGGTCTAACCACCCACCATGATCTCGCCGCAATCCGGTCTCTGAACCTCAGTGTGTGCTTCATTACCAATGTCCAAACGTTTGAGCTCAGATGATAGCAGAGACAGGTGATAATCCTCTCTTTGGGATAGGACATTTCAGGCACCCGCCCAAAAGGACCGCCTCAGGTTAACCCAAGGAGACCGCTGTCAGGTGGATGACACCTCAGCACCACCCCGACATACACTACCACAATCTGACCCTGGAGTTTACCCCGTGGTTTCCCTATCATCAAAGATTGGGGGTCCCTATCATCAATCCTGCCATCCGGTGAGCTGCCTTGCGAAGGGCATCTGCAGAGGAGGGACTCCTACGGAGTGGGTTTTCAGATTTCTCTTTGCTTTTGATATGTTTTGCGGAATGAAGGGTTTTACGGTGGCCGGAGTGCAAATCCTGCCACCAACCTCCTCATAAAAATTCACCCAACTGCAGGACATCTGCAGACACAGTTGCGTACTACATATGGATGGCCGTTGGCTCACAAGGAGCTCCTCTGCCCTTTGACAAGTTTTGTTTTTAATCCTGCTGGGTGTCCATATCATATCAAGAAACTTGGTGGGGGAGATGGTTTAGTCGCCGACAACCCGACCATGAAACAGGTCAGTGCAGGTTTACATGTTACCTGTAGCAAGTCACAGATCTAATCTGACCTGACCTGACTGTGATCTGGATTTTTCTTGAATCTGGATCCAGATACAATAATTATTTAATTTTTAAAGTGATTCTTCACCATTGAGTGGTAGGTATACCACACTTAAAGGCTAAAAACGATTTATAATGTATAGGGCCCGATATGTTTTTGTAGATGAGGCATTGCGTGGCGGAGATATGCGCTCTACCGAGTGCTCTTCTAGTTGTTATTTTTATTGCTTATAAGTCCTTTGACCCAACACTCAACATTACTCAGTTGGTATAGTTAGGAGTGTGATATAAATGATTCCTTGCTAATTTTTCAACAAGTTTAGTCCTGCCTGTTGGACTGCAGAGCAGCGTCTCAGCTGTTCTATCAGTGGAAGTTTGAAAAGCTAGAGTAAACTCATGTTAGCAACAGCACGGGCTGGCAAGATGGCCTCGGCCCTAGAGGTACGTACACTCGCTTCTGAGGTATGTAGCCTGGGTTTGAATCTCGGCCCAGCGATAAACTGTCATCCAAATGTTTCACAGGCAGGGTGATTCAATGTGTGTGCCGTCCTTTAGATGGCTCTTAAACTGGGTTTCACATCTGCTCTCATGAGTTGGTGAATGTTAAAGATCACACGGT